>NW_025862277.1:346625-464553 GCF_002878395.1 Capsicum annuum
AACAGCCCTAAAACTCCTTTTAGGGTTCTTGAAGAAACCCTCACTTTTGCAGCCCAAGGTAAGTGAAAACACTTTAGTTTTTGTTTAATTATCTCATGGAAGATTATGAAAAGATGTTATAAGTGCTTAATTATAAATGTATGGTAGAATATAGAACAAGCAATCTACTCACTTTTCTTTGATATTAAAGAACTTCTCTTTTCTTCTTTGGTTTAAAGTGTGAAGGAAAGTTCAAGTTCTTGAAGAGTTCAATTAAATGAATAAGTTGCATAATTGAGGTAAGGTGACTGCTCCATTTTTTTCTCCTTGTATATGAATTTGAAAGAGAGTTATGGATGTGTTGTTATTGAGAACTCAAGAGATGATGAGTTCAATAATGGGTTACTACAATAAGAGTGATTTGGGACCGTTTTGTGGACTATTTTGTATGTTCATGTTATAAGATGCCATGTTGATGTTGGATAAGGGAGTGATTAGTTTGTAATGAAATATAGAAGAAAGGTGTGGTGGTACACCACCAAACTAATTTTTTCCCTTGTTTACTACCCAATGTGTTTTTGTGTGTTGTTTGGAGGGTGTAATGAAGTTGAGGTGGTTCTGGTGATCTTATAAGGACATGTATGGTATGTGGGTGTAATTGGAGGAGAAAAGGGTTAAGATAACGCCCTTGATTGAACAATTACATATTTACTGCCCGGTTACTATTTTGGTGAAGTTAAGTAGACTAAATGTATTGGTTGGTTGATAATACTAGTTTACTATATATTCTATTGTAGATAAGTAATATAAAAGGCGAGAAGTCCAGTCGGGTTATTTCGGAGCTATATAACCAGGTATGTAAGGCATACTCCATTTTGTACTCTTTGGCATGAAATCGAACATTTGTTCTACCAAGTAAGTTTCCAAGGTTGTCCTGTAACAAGTGACACATAATAGCAACGTATTATATAAGATGAAACCAATGACCTTGTTCCCACACTCTAACATATCAAAACACCTTAATACGTGTTTATTATTAAACCTGCAAATCTATCTTCTTTTGAAAATTTCAGAAGTTCTCTATTTACTAAATTAAGACCCATGTGTTATTTTAAACTCCTTAACATTTTATTGGTGTGCCAAAAACTCTCTACCTCATTTTTGTTGCATTAAGTGCCAATTTACATGCCTCTTAGTGACAGGTTATTATTTCAAGGTACCATAATGTTATGACCATCAAAGTAACAACCTCGAAGGCTAAATAAACTAAGTAACACAAATCTGTAAAACGAGTGGCAGCTCAAGGGCATAAGCCTAGCATGAAATGATCTGATACCTTTATATGTAGATAATAGCTCAGGGGTATAAGCCTAGCAGATAGTAGCTCAGGGGCATAAGCCTAGCATAGGCCGATCCCAATCTTTATATGTAGGTGGCAGCTCATGGACGTAAGCCTAGCATGGGTTGATCCTAATTTATCTATTTACCACTAATCAGCTGGTTATTTGCATGATATATGGCTTATAAAGATTATGAAGTAAGAAGGTAAACATGAAGAAAGGAACGTAATGTATGTATTCTCATAAGTATATATAAAGGTGGTCTACTAGTACTACTTATATTTGATTTCTATTGAGTTTTTGTATCATGTGTTGTTACCTTCATCCTTGCATACTCAGTACATGTTTTCGTACTGACGTCCCTCACGGGGGACCTATATTTCATGCTGCAAGCACAGGTACTTCAGTTCATACACCTCATTAGTAGGAGCATAGCTATTCGGTGACTATTGGTGAGCTTTAGGTTGATTCGGGGCTTTTGGAGTCTGTTTAATATATTTTGGTATTGTACAGAAGGTTACGAGTAGGGCAGGGGTTTGTCCTGACCCTAACTAAGTATATGATTCTTTTAGAGGCTTTGTAGACTAATGAAAAATTATGGTTGTGTCTTGCCTTTAGACATGGTGGCCCCAACGGCCAAATATTGTATTGTAACACCCTGATTTTCTGAATCGGAATACTTCAAGGTGCTTATGACCCCGAACGACCACAAGCTAACCCATGACTGATATCTGTACCTGTACACTGCAATATATGACGTAATAATGTGGAAAAACAAGAGCAATAGACCATAAGGTTCAATTGAATAAAATATCTGACAAACATAATATCCATATGGATGGCAAATACCCAAAAACAATTGAAGTCTGAATCGAATTTGAACTAAATCTGAAAGCCTCTAAATACTGTCTGAGTAAGGAGTTGAAGGAACACGTCTCCAACTAACTCTGTCTAGCAAAATTGACTGAAATAATAAATAAAATAAAATAATATCATCCTCAAATAGATGAGGACTCACTGCAACTCTGGGACTAGAATGCTAGTGCTGATCTGGAACACGTGCCTCTGAACCTATGGTGTAACATAAGAGAAAGCACCGTAGCACAAATGCGTCAGTACATCTAAATGTAATGAGTATACAAGTGAGGTAGGCTGAATGCAAAGGGTTATATGCATGAACAATGCTGACTAATATGAACGTGAGAATACATACATGCATAAGCAACTATAACTGAAATTGTGGTGATACTGACTACTGAGTCTAAATACTGACGACATGACTTTACTGATACTAAGATACTGAATAGATGAATGACTATTTTTGACAGTTTGAATTATGAAGAATGGGTCTGATTGATTGTGTCTAACAGTCCTGAAAATGAATACTAATAACATAAGCTATGACAACTTACATAACTGTGATGATCAACAAGACCGATGTAACTGATACTGAGCAACTGTATTTAACAGTCTGAGTTCTAATGGAACTATCTGAGTTTCATTCTATATAGAGTAATTGAATTTGAGATCAGTTCTATCTAGCGGGTGATCTTTAAATCTGATAATTCTGATACTGTTTAACTATAGTTGAGATCAGTCCTATCTAATAGGTGATCTTGAAGTCTATTTATAATGATAAGGATTGACCATCTCTAACAGTACTGAATCTGTACTACTGAACTGAGTTGAAAGTATCTGACAATCCTGAATCTGTAATTGAAACTGTGGGATGTATTCATCTAACCAACATTCCCCATGCTAAACTGACTGGGATCTAATCTCTGCCCTGACTGGAAGGGTGTCAGTACCGCGCGACCAGTAAAGAAAACTATTGTGGACAGTCAGTCGTCATCTAGCGGGTGACTTTTGGGATCAGTCCTATACATATAAATATACTAACGGGTGACCCTTGAGTATGCCAGTCCTATCTAATAGGTGACATCTCGTACCTATGCTAGCTACGTAGTTCTGGAACTTAGGGATTTCTTCTAAGGATCTCCATCCTTTCTAGCGGTTGAGTCTCTATACCTAGGCTCACTCGGTGCTGAATCCTACTCCCATCTGAAAGACACTGAACTGGATAACTGAGCTAAACTGAATAACTAAACTGAACTGATACTGATTAACTGAACTGATATAGTGGTATTGTTTAGCCGAGTTAAACTAAGTTTATTGAGTTCCCTTGACTGAAGGAACGTACTGAGTTCTAAGGACTGACTGAGAGTACTAAAATTATTAAGATTGCTAGCAATACTGCTATTACTGAGATTGCTGATATTACCAATGACTGAGGTTACTAAACTACTGAGACTGCTGAGATTTCTGAGTTTTCCTGAGTCACATGACTAACTAAATTCTATAGACCATGGCACTAGGTACACAACTATATTATTTCGGGTACAAGTACCCCCAGGAATCGATGGAAGAAAACTGACACACATGACTGATTTGATCATAAAAATAGAGTCCACAATTCGCAATATCATAAGTAGGGGATTTCATACTACACTTGGTTCTCAACATCTTATACATGGAAGGGGATGCGCACAACATGTATATACTCACACTGCTTTAATATCATGCTCATTCCATATAACAATAATAACACACAACAATAACGTGGAGTTCATATGGAATCATAAAGAATAGAACATGGGCTTTTCATTTAAGCACTATTGATTCATAAAAACATAGATTCTATCATTCTTGGCATTTTATCAAACAACTTACATGCACAACTTTGGTCATAGGTGTACTTATCAATTTTACAATCTTAATCCATCCAAAATTCATGGGTTTCAACTAACCAACTCACATGATTCATTAAAAACATATCAAGATACAACCTTGAATCCAAACAACAATCATCAACATGAATATAGTCATAACACAACAAGAAAATCATAATTTATAATTTAAAACATGATTCTTGAGCTCCATGGATGAAAGGGTCCCATGGATGAACACTACACATACCTTAAAGCTTGATCTTGAAAGAGATATAATGTTTCTTGAAGGTTCTTGAAGAAATCCTTAGGCTTGTTCTTGATTTTTCTTGACTAGGGCTTAACCACTTTGGGAGAGAATGTTCTTGTTATTGAGGAGATGATCTTGAGAGAAAACCCTAATCTTGTGTTTGAGAGTGTATGAGAGAGCTTTTTGAGATATTTAACTAAAGAGAATGAAAGATAATACGCTTCTTAAGGGTTATAAGTCATGGGAAGTGAAGGAAAAAACCAAAATACCCTTGCAAAAACGTCCCTCAATTTCTGGAAAAAAATAGCTGACGATATTTCGTGAAAAGTCATCATACTGGTGATAGGTCGTCACTAATTATCATCACAAAAAGGTGAAATCTTGGTTTTCTGGTTAAGGTTGATGACATTGGTGATAGGCCTTCATGGGCGTGACAGGTTGTCACAAAATATCATCACTGAGGGTGAAAATCTGCCCAGGGCTGACGACATTGGTGATAGGCCATCACGGGTGTGACAGCTTATCATGAATGTCGTCACTCAGTTTTCTAGCCTGACATGCCAGAGTAAAATGGTCATAAATCCTTGCTCTAATATTGGATTTAGGCAAAATTGGTATCATTGGAAAGATAATTAAATTATATATCTTTGGGTAGGTCATGAGATCAAAAATTTATAGTATAACAAGAGATATGCTCATTCGAAGCTGACTATAGCAATATCCTTTCCAAGAATTCAATTGGTAAGGAATGTTTTGATTCGTCTAATAGATGGGAGTTATTTGAAGACTTAATATATATGTAACTTGCTCATAAAACTATAAAAGAACCATGATGAACTATGCATGAGCTAGAAATGTGGTGCTAATATTGGTTTGGATTTTTTTAGGGTATTACATATATATATCAGTTTGTGCTTGCATGTGTAATTATTCTCATCGATACATAATATCATGTTTGTCAGATTCTTTGGTTGGCATAGTTACTTACATGGGAATTTCAAGGTGATGAATTGGTTCTCTCGGTCCTCTACGGCTACGGGTGCCTGTCCGCCCCAATAGGATTTGAGGCGTGACATTTACGTCCAAGTGGTTGCTTCAGTGGCCAAGGTAGTCCTAACATGATGCCTTAGCAAAAGACTATCACTAAAGAGAATACCACTTAAGAGATACCTTATCCGCTTTAGCAGAAGGGATGTCCATCAATAAGGGTGGTGACCTCTTAAGCGGTACTTGGTAGGGCATTTTACTCAGCTCTTAATTTTCTACCATTTCTCATAGTTTTCAAGAGTCTCAAATCCCTAGAGAGCGTGGAAATTTAGGAGACTAATTCTTGGGTGAACGTAGGGTGTTGATGAGTTCAGAATAGTTATTTTCTCATTGTAATCCCTATAAATATCTATATAATTCTTGGTTTAATTCTCCAATTTAGTTATAAATCCCAATATTCTTGTTGGGTTTATTTTGGTGTCATTTGAGCACGAAATATACCTATTATTTAAGATAAATGATCCTTGAGCATAGAGGGATATGTTGACAATTTTGAAAGTATGATTCTTCATGCAGGCCCACATGGAATTTTGACTCAATTTTGGACCCGAAGCATAAAAATACAATATGAACATAATCATACTCTTATTAATGTGCATATCTCTATTTGATAGAGTGGCATTATGCGGAGGCTTCTAAGAAGGGAAATTGCCAATTTACTTAATCAAGCTTTCTTCGGTGTCTAGGTAGTCTAGGCTTTCCCTTCTCTTAAATTGATCTTAATAGTAGTATCAATACAATAATATGATAGTTTGGGGTTGGGAATTATGACATAGTAATATACTAAGTGAATATAGACCTTTTAGCCGGTTAGCAATCGTAATTAGATGTATTTGACTTAACTACCCATTTCTTAGGTTGAATTTCTATGTTAGGACACAAAGAGCCTTAGTTAGCACCTTTTAGTGGGATTTTAGAGCATTAGCCTAGTTGGTGTTAGTATGTTCCTTAGAGAAAAATTTTGGGGTTAGAAGTTGGCCCACCAGCCATCCTAGGTAAAGATTACTATTAACTTCATATAGTCTCAATAAGCCTTCATACGTTATCTTATTCACATTGTTGAGCCCGAGATGGAATTATACATAGTATGTATTATTCTAGGCTTATACTTGAGAGATATTAAGACAGGTTCAAGTCTGATAATTATAATGATATTAATATCGATTCAAGTCCGGAAAATTATGATATTATTTTTTATTTAAGTCTGGTATTCATGATATTATTCTAATTTGAGTCAGGCTTGGAGATGTTATTTATGATGGTTATGTAATCGATTCGAGTCTGGGGTATATGGTATGGGAAGATCCACAATTATGTTTTTAAGGTTCAGATGTTTTATGAGTGTACTATTGTTACTTCTATTTGACTGCATCCACCGAGCATATGGGGGCTCACATTGGATTATTTACTTTTATTTGAATCTTTTGGGCTTATAGAGGCCCAGTTATACTATAGAAAGTTACATTCTCTTGATATTACTTTTACAATTGTTTACTATCGGTATTTGGAGCATTATTCCAGGCTTGCCTATTTTTCTTGAATTAGCTTATTATCTCACATTTTATTGTATTTATATTATGATTTAGCTTAGTCTGCCGCTGATGCCTATAGAGTACCCATGATTTTGGTATTCATACTACACATCTATACCCTTTTTAATTCAAAGTAGAGTACTAGATGGCATTGTTAATGTTGTGTTAGTGCTAGTCAAAGTTCAGAGATAGGGTGAGCCCTCAAAGATAAAGTTGACTTTCTCTCCATCTTTTATTTTTGGTTGTTTTTCATTATGATACTATTATATATTTGACATTTATAGAGTTGTTATTTTTTTGCTAGAGGCTTTTGTACTAACCTCACTAGGTTATGGTATATTGTTACTCTCTTCTTTGTTTCTCTTCAATTATGTTGTTATTTTGTGGTTTAATGGTTTGTAATCTAATTTCTCACATATTTATAGCAGTTATGCCATGGTCCACTAATTAGCCGATTACTTTTAGTTTTGTACTATAATTTCGCTTACTTATTGGTCAGATAAAGTAGGTGTCTTCATGACTAATGAAATCGGGTCATGAAAAATTGCTATTAGAGCCTAAGTTCACTAATATTGTTGGTACAAAAGCTAATGAGAGTCCTGCGGATTAAAATAATGACATGTATTTTGTATCTTTTGGAGGCTATAGGACATTCATAGGAGATCTTCACTTTCTTTACTTATTTTGTCCTATGAGTCAATATTTGTTTTTGAGATTCAGTTATGTTTCACCTTTTTGCAGATGGATAAAGTGCTAGCTACTACTATGAGAGATGAGGACCCTAAGTCCATGACTAGGGATCCTACCAAAAGACGTGGATGACCTTGAGTTAGGGGCAGACAAGATATGAATCCCCAGCTATAGATATAAATAGGGAGCCTTCACCAGACTCTATTCTTACTCCTACACCAGATATTCCTCCACCCCAGCTAGTGGTGGGTTAGGGAAACCTAGGCTTTAGAGATTTTTATTTTTTCATTGCTACTCAGAGATACCTTAGTCTAGGCATTGGGTTTTATTGGTGGTGCACCATCTGATGGTGCTCAATTTATTGATATAGTGGTACCAATAAAGGGGCGCATCTTGTATCTATAACTCGTAGAGTTGAGATCCCTCCAGTATTGGTAGGTTCTTAATCTATAATCACTCGACCTGCTATGCCTATTGAGGAGAAAAAGGTGTTGGGTAAATTTATTAGATTAAATCTGCTTGAGTTTTTAGGGCACCAATAGGGATGCATTTGAGTTCTTGACTACTTATGAGGACAAGATTCATAATTTAGGCCTAGTTGAGACTCATGAGGTCAACTACACTACTTTTTAGTTAGATTTGGCAGCTTAACATTAGTGGAGGGGTTATCTTGATTGTAGGCTAGCTGGATCTTTCCTTTTAACATGAACTCAATTCTTTGACATTTTCTGAGAGAAATATATGCCTCATAGCCTTAAAGAGCATTTAAGTGATTAGTTCATAATATTAGAGAAGGGTTTTCTAACTTTTTTAGTATAGTTGTCCAGGCATGTTATGTCTATCTTGCTAACTAAGTATGAGCAAATTTAATGTTTTATTTGGGGATTTAGACTTCCTCTTCACAAGTGTACATAGAGTTTGTTTTCTACTAGAAGATCTTTTGTTGAGATTTCTAAACATGCCAGATCATACATGAGATGCATCTCAAAGCCCAAGGGGATATAGATAAAAGGTTACGTTATCAAGGTGGCTTTAATGGGAGTCGTCATTGCTCATGATTAATAGGAATAGGTTCTTAGGGACCCTTTCTGCTAGTCTTATCAGCATTAAGGTCAGTTCAGTAGGCATATTCATTCCACACTTTAGCATATTGATGAGGGTCAGCCCAACTATAGTGATCGCCATGGCTAGAGTAGTGGTTAGCCTCTAAGAGAAGCATAGTCTAGGTTTTCAACCATTTCTCTATAGCGTGTCCCCGGTGTAGAGATATTATGCTTGTAGAGTAAAGTGTTTGACCAATTAGGACAGTGCCTTCCCTAGCTATAGGTGGTATATAGAGATATTGGGGTGGTCTCTAGTATTCTTATAGAGGTCCTTCAACTGGTAGGATAGGTGATAGATTAAGCAACCATCCAGGTGGTGGGCGAGGTCATTTATATGTTGTACCTGGTAGACAGAGACAAAGTCTTCATATTCTATTATTATAGATATGATCTCAGTGTACCATTAGCTAGTTTTTGCTTTATTTGATCCAGGATCCACCTATTCTTATGTGTATACTTATTATGCCCTACAGTTAGATTTATTTTGGGATTTTTTACATATGCCCTTATGTGCGTCTACTCCCATGTGTGATTCTTTAGTAGTGAATTAGGTTTATAGATCATGTGTTATGACCATTCAAGAGTTTGATAATTAGGCTAATCTTTTTTTATCATATATGGTTGATTTTGATGTGATTTTAGGCATGGAATAGTTATCCCATTGTTATGTGGTCTTGGATTTTTTTGCTAATATCACTACCTTAGTCATGTCTAACATACCTCTGGTTGTGTGGTAAGGACCTATTTGTCATGCATCAATAGGGATTATATCTTATGTTCGGGCTATGAGACTTGTATCGGGGGGTTATGAGCCTTATCTTGCTTATATTCATGATGTTAGTGCGGAGAGTTCATCACTTGTCTCTGTTTCTATAGTCTATGATTTTTTAGATGCTTTTCCTACCGATTTACCTGGTCTTCTTTCTAAGTGTAGTATTGAGTTTACTATTGATCTTGACATAAACACTCGACCTTTCTATATGGAACCTTACCATATGGATCCTGCAGAGCTTAAGGAGCTAAATTCTCAACTTTAGGATCTTTTGGGTAAGGATTTAATTAGACTAAGAATGTCACCTTGGGGTGATCCTATTTTGTTTGTGAAGAAAAAGGATAGTTCTTTTCATATGTGTGTTGATTACAAACACCTATATAAGGTGAAACTGAAGAATAAATATCATATGCCTCTTATTGATGACTTATTTGACTAGCTACAAGGAGCAGCAGTATTCTCTAACATTGAATTAAGATTCGATTATCATCAACTGAGGATTCAGGATGAGGACAGCCTAAAGACAACCTTTAGGACTTGCTATGAGCATTATGATTTACTAGTGATGTCTTCTAGGTTGACTAAATGCCTTAGTCACATTTATGGATTTGATTAATCATATGTTCAGACCTTATTTGTACTCCTTCGTGATTGTGTTCAATAAAAATATTCTTGTGTATTCAAGGAGTAAGGAGCAGCATGTGCAACATTTAAGAATTGTGCTTTAGAATTTGAGAGGGCATGGGATTTTTGCCAAATTCTCAAAGTGCGAGTTATGGATCAATTCTATTGTATTTCTATCACATGTAGTGTCTGAGGATGAAATTATGGTAAATCCAGTGAAGATTTAGGCTATTAGTGATTGGACCAGGACTACCTCTCCATCTGAGGTTCATAACTTATTAGGTTTGTTGGTTATAATGCATAGTTTGTTGAAGGTTTCCTACTATTACAACACTGATAACCAAATTTATCAGAAAGAGGTTTCTTTGTAGGTATCTAAGGACTGTGACTTGAGCTTCCATAAGCTTAAGGATTTCCTTACTTCAGTTTCTATATTGGCTCTTCTTGTTGACGGAGAGCGGTTTACCATATACTGTGATGCTTCCTATGTTGGCTTAGGTTGGATGTTGATATTGCAGGGTGGAGTTATTACTTATATGTTGAGACAACTAAAGTTACATGAGCGTAACTACCCCATTCATGATTTGGATTTGGAAGCAGTAGTTTTTGTGCTTAAAATTTTGAAGCATTATTTATATGGTATGCAATGTGAGATCTACACTGATCATCGTAGCCTTCAACATCTTATGATTTATAGAGATCTTAATTCTAAATAGCACAAATGCATAGAGCTGTTGAAGGATTATTACATCTCTATTTTATACAATTCAGGCAAGGCAAATGTGGTAGTCAAAAGCTTGAGCCTGAAAGTTGTGAGTATTGTATCTTGGCTTTTATTTTAGTTACTGAGAGTCCCAGGAGGATTCTTGCTAGTGTTGAGGCTAGGTCTACCATATTTAAGTAGATTTAGAACCACCAATTTAAGGATAGGTGACTTTGTGTCATTTGTGATCTAGTATTAGGTTCTTAGTCTAGGAGGGCTATCATAGATTTTAAAATTTTTTGAGATATAATGGTCACATTTGTGTTTTGAGGGTTGGAGACTTGATTTAGTTTATATTTCATGAGGCTTACTTCTCCAAATACTCTATCACCCTGGAACAACTAAGATTTATAGAGATTTGAGGCAACATTACGATAGAGTGGCATGAAGAAATATATGGCGAGCTTTATGTATTTTTGCCTGTGTTGTTAGCGAATGAAGGTCGAGCATCAAAGTACTGATGGCATAATTCATAGATTGCCCATTCTCGAGCGTAAATAGGACAGGATCAACATGGATTTCATTTGTCAGTTTCCTCACACCTCCCGTGATTCTGATGGTATTTAGGTCATTATAGGTCGGTTAACTAAATTGGCATATTTCCTTCCTATTCAGATGTAGTTTAGTGCCGATAGGTTAGTATGTATCTATGTTCATAAAATAGGTCTCCTATATGGGGTACCTATATATATTATTTCAGTCAGGTCTTTGATATTACTTCTAGCTTTTGAGGGGTTTTTAGGGGAATTTAGGTACTACGTGGATCTTAGCACTGCTTTTTAGCCACACACCAGCGGACAGTCAGAGCAAACAATTCAAGTTCTTAAGGACATACTCTAAGCTTGTGTTATGGATTTTAGAGATCAGTAGGGGCAACACTTAGCATTGGTAGAGTTTGCATATGATAATAACTAACATTCAAGTATTGAGATAGAAATATTTAAGGGTTTTTGTGGTAGGCATTGTCGATCTCCAATAGTGTAGTTCCTCCAAGGTTTTGCCCCGTGGTATTAACTTGCTTCAGGAGTAATTTTATAGAGTCATGGTGATTAAAGATAGGTTGTGGGAAGATTATAATAGGCAAAATGCTTATACAAATAGTAGACTTCACACCTTGAGGTTTGGAGTTGTCGTGCCTTAAGGTTTCAAGTTGGAGACCGAGTATTCCTTTGAGTATGCGCCCATGGAGGGAGTAATGAGGTTGGGTGGAAAGGCAAGCTCAGCCCAGATATATTAGACCATTGAGATACTTTGCAAAGTTGGATAAATGGCTTATGAGTTAGTATTTCCCCTAGACTTTTATGTTGTTCTTCTAGTATTTCATGTTTCTACATTGCGGAGTTAAATTCCCGATGAGTCACATGTACTTTGGTGGGACTCAGTTCAGTTGGATGAGACGTTGAACTTTGTGGAGAAAATGGTTTTCATATTAACTAGGGATGTCACTATGGAAATTCTAGTAGTTAAAGTTTAGTGGAGACATGCCCAGTAAAGGAGGCTACTTGGGATATTAAGAGGAGAGGCGAGCCTAGTATCCCAACCTATTTGATCCTTTAGGTACATCCAAACCCTTTACTTTCGCAGGCAAAAGTCTTTTTAGAAGTGGATATTGAATGACCCTCTAGATCATTTTATATATTTTGGTACTATTTTGTTATTTAGAGCTTTCGTATAGCTGCCCCAAGTTATTTGAGACTTCCTGGAGTGGAAAATTCAGTTATCAGGTAGTTTATTTGGTTTCTAGTGTCAACTCCCTATTTTGATGTCTTCGCTAGCAAGGATTGGTTGTCGGGCATAAAATTTAGGTTAATGACCTTGTATGCCAATTTTGACAATTCCATCAGCACTGGAATATTGATTTTAGGCTAGGGGACCTTTGGTTAGTGTCCCAAGGCTTCTGAACTTATTTTGGACTATTGGGCAGAATTTGGTAAAAGTTATCCTTGGATGTGGGTCTACATTTCATCAAAACGACTCTGGATAGAAATTTTAATGATGCTATATGTTGAATTTAATAAGGTATCATGATTGATTTTGTTAACGGGATTCCAAATGAATCTCAAGAGGTCTGTGAAAACTTGGCAGATTCCAAGTTCAGTTGGTGCATCTACTAAAGGTTGTTTTAGTGGAGGCTACTTTAACAACCAAGGCTTTCTCACCATGTTGGTTTAGTGAAAGCCTACTGCTGAAGTAGATGTCGCTTAACTGATGCCTTGTTTGCTTTCGTGGAGGGGCGACCTATGACCAAGTACAGCTTTAGCGGTACTATGACACTTTAGCGGACTTCTTAAGAGGTCAAGTGATCGCTTAAGTAGCACCTGGGATGGTATTTTCTTCAACCTTTACTCAATATTCTCCCATTTCTCACAAGTATCAAGAGCCTCAAAGCTCTCTAGAGTTTGGAATATCAGGAGAATAATTCTTGCAAAATCGTGGTGTGTTGGTGATCTCGAAATAGTTATTTACTCATTGTAATCCTTGTAAGTCTATATCTAATTCTTGGATTAATTCTCCAATTTAGTCATAAAACCCTAGATTCTTGTTGGTTTGATTTTGGTATTATTTGAGCTTAGAATTTAGCCATTGTTGATAGTAAGTGATCCACAAGCATAGAGGAACATGTTGATGATTTCAAAATTGTGATTCCACAGTGGGCCTTACATGGGATTGTGACTCAATTTTAGACCCATAGCATAAAAATTCATTATGGGAATCATTATTCAGATATTAATACATAAAACCCTATTTTTATAGTGTGACATCATATGGAGCCTTCTCAAAAGGGGAAATTGCTAATTCAGCAGACTTTATCAGGATTCCTTTGATGAACAAGTAGGATACTCTTACCCTTCTTTTGTATTGATCATAATTATAGTGTTGGTACAATATTATGCTTCTTTTGGATTGGGAATTACAACTTAGAGATATACTTAGCTAGTATAGAACTTATAGCTGGTTAAACAACTGTAATTATATGTATTTAAACCACTTATTCCTTAGATTGAATTGTTATCATAGGATGAAATAAGGCTTAGTTAGCACCTTTTAGTGGGATTTTGGAGCATTATCCTAGTTGGGGGGTAGTATTTGCCTTAGAACGAATTTTCAAGGTTATAAGTGGGCCCTTTGGTGCACCCTAGACCAAGATTACTATTAGCTCCTTGTAGTTTAAATAGGCCTTGATACGTCATCTTATTCATTTCTTGGTCATAATGAGGACTTAGACATATTATTCTTATTCAACAATTATGATAATATTAGTATCAATTCAATTTCGACAAATTATGATATTACTTTTGATTCTAGTTTGCTATTTTTGATATTATTTCAGTTTGAGTCTGGCTTTGAGAGGTTAGTTATGATTATTATGGAACCAGTTTGAGTCTGAGGTTTATGATATGGAAAGATCCGCAATTATGATTTTGAGGTTTGGATTTTTTATGAGTCTAATATTATTACTTCATCTTGACTGCATTCACCGGGCTTATAGGGGCTCACATTAGATTATTTAATTTCATTTGTGTCTTCTAAGTTTATGGGGGGCCCAGTTATACTATAGATAGTTACATTCTCTTGATATTACTTATGTGGTTGTTTACTTTTAGTATTTGGAGTATTGTTCTAGGCTAACCCCTTTTTCCTAACTTTTCTTATTATATCACATTTTATTATATTTATATTATGATTTAGCTCAGTCGATAAATGATATCGAATGAGCCATAGTTTTGATACTCGTACTATACTTTTGTACCTTTTTTTGTGTAGATTTGAGTACCAGTTGCCATCATTAACACTTATAAGTGTTGGTCAGAGTTTAGAGATACAATAAGCCCTTGGAGCTATAGTTGACTTTCTCTCCATCTTCTATTTTGGAGGGTATTTAATTTCAAGACTACTGTATATTGGACATTGATAGTATTTTTACTCTTTGGCCAGAGGCTCTTGTACAGACTTTACTAGGTCGGGGGATATTTTTTCTCTCATCTTTATTTCTCTTTAGTTATGTTGTTATTCTGATATTTTATGGCTTATAATAAAATATCGTGTATATTTTTGGCATTTATGCCGTGTTCTACCAATTATCCTATTATATGTAGTCCTGGGCTACGGTTAGGCTTACCTACTAGTGTGATAAAGTAAGTCTCATCATGACTCATGAAATTAGGTCATGACACCTAATTTTGTTAGTCATTTATAAGTAGCTGGGGTTGGGGTCACCTAAACTGACCTCTATGAGACTTCTAATGGTAGATCACACTATGAAGAAGTAGGTTGGTATTTTATGTGATTTTTTGGAAAAGGTAGAAACTTTTATATTTCTGGCTGATTTTATGATTCTTGACTATAAGGTTGACTTTGAGGTTCCCACTATACTGGGAAGACCTTTTCTCATGACTGGATAGGCACTGATTGATATGGAGACTAGGCAAATAAAGTTTTAGTTAAATAATGAGCAAGTTATTTTTAATTTATGCCAGACCATGAAGCAACCAAAGGGTATGCACATGATCTCTATGACAGATGCAGTAGGTAAGGATGAGTTAGTAGTACCTATTAAGGAAAAAGTAGGTGTTATGGCAACTAGAAATAGTGATAATGAATTTTGACAATCATGGTATTGATGAGTGTGATAAGATTGTGAGCGCACTTATTGGTATAGATTCATACACTTATGCACCAAACAAACTGGATCTTAATCTGAAGAATAGAGTAACATCGCTAGCTAAACCGTCTATTGGTAAGCTTCCTATTCTAACAACATTATATGTTTCTAGTGGCCAAAAATATCTTATCGGTTGTCATTGTAGCTAATTTAATAGAGTGGCGGGTTAGAGTCTATGTTCTAGAGGTTTAAAATATCTATTGGATGGTCTACTGATGATATTACTGGAATTTCACCCGAGATTCGTACTCACAAAATCCAACTTAAGCCTGATTGTATACCTAGCATTGAGGACCAATAAATACTAAATCCACTCATGCAAGAGGTTATGAGGAAATAGATCATTAAGTGTTTGGATGCAGGTGTTTTTTATCATATTACTAACGAAAAATAGGTGATCCTAGATCAATGTATGCCAAAGAAAGGTGAAATCATTGTGGTTCCAAATGCTAAGAATGAGCTAATTCCTATGAGTCCAATCACCGAATGGCGTGTTTGTATGGACTATAGGAAGTTGAATTCATGGACCAAGAAGGATCACCTTTCTATGGCCTTTATGGACCAAATGTTAGACCGTCTTACTGGTAAGGGATGGTATTGTTTTCTAGATGGTTATTCGGGGTATAATCAAATTTCTATTTCCTCTGAAGGCCAATACAAGGCAACTTTCACTTTTACATATGAGATTCTTAAATTTAAGAGGATTTCTTTTGGCATATGTAACGCCCTCACCACTTTTCACAGTTGTATGATGTCAATCTTTTCCGACATGGTGGAGGAAAATATTGAGGTTTTCATGGATGACTTTTCAGTTAGGGGTGACTCATTTAATGATTTCTTAGTGGATTTTGCCAGTGCTTGGAGGAGATGATAGGAATGTAACGTGGTGCTAAACTAGGAGAAGTGTCATTTCATTGTTAAGAAAGAATTAGTGATTGGTCATAAGATTTATAAGAATAGGATTAAGGTCGATAAGGCAAAGATTAAGGTGATTAAGAAATTGCCTCCACCAATTCTATGAAGGGCATCCGTAGTTTTTCAGGACCTGCAGGTTTCTATAGACAATCCATCAAGGACTTCTCTAAAACTGCAAATCTAGTGTTCAAGTTATTGGAGTATTAGAGACAAGTTGTTGAAGTTCCTATTAAGGAAAAACTAGGTGTTAATGCACTAGAAATAGTGATAATTAATTTTGAAAGTCATGGTATTGATGAGTATGATAAGATTGTGAGCGAACTTATTGGTAGAGATTCATACACTTATGAACCAAAGAAATTGGATCTTAATATGAAGAATAGAGTAACCTCGCTAGCTAAACCATCTATTGGTAAGCTTTTTATTTCCATCAATATTATATGTTACTAGGGGCCAAATATATCTTATCGGTTGTCATTGCAGCTAATTTACTTGAGTGGAAGGTTAGAGTCTATTTTTTAAAGGTTTAAAGGTCTATTGGATGGTCCATTACTGACATTACTGGAATTCCACCTAGTATTTTTACTCACAAAATCCAACTTAAGACTGATTGTATTCCTAGAATTGAGCATTAACAGATATTAAATCCTCTTATGCAAGAGGTTAGGAAGAAATAAATAAATAAGTTTTTGGATGTAGGTGTTTTTTATCCTATAGCTAATGACAAATAGGTGATCCCACATCAATGTGTGCCAAAGAATGATGAAATAATTGTGGTTCCAAATGAGAAGAATGATCTAATTGCTATGAGGCCAATCACCGGATGGCATATTTGTATGGACTATAGGAAGTTGAATTCATGGACCAAGAAGGATGACTTATCAATGCCCTTATATTGACAAGATGGTATTGTTTTCTATGTGGTTATTTGGGGTATAATAAAATTTCTATTTCCTTTGAAGGCCACTACAAGACCACTTTCACTTGTACATATGTGATGCTTGCATTCTAGAGGATTTCTTTTGACATATGTAACACCCTCAACACTTTTCACAGTAGTATGATGTCAATTTTTTCTGACATGGTGGAGGACACTATTGAGGTTTTCACGGATGATTTTTCAGTTGGGGGTAACTCACTTAATGATTACATGGTGCATCTTTCTAGTGCTTGGAGGAGATGATATGTAATACGCCGATCATTCCTTAAGCCTAAATCTATCTTTTTGAATGGATATGTATGAATTCCAAAGTGATTGTTGTTTACACCATGTTGTATTTCTCTAATTTCAACTCTTTTACATGTAGAATGTTCAATAAACTTTCCATCGATACCAATTTCATCAAAATCCGACATCGGATGAGTGAATTATAGTCGTTTTACTGAATGCTATCGATTGCCCAAGTTTGACGGCCAACTTGGTGGACCGTCAGGTCCTTGGTGGACCGTCAAGTGTCCCGTCAAGCCAAGGCAGTAGCTCCATTTTTGGGATGTCGTGTGACGGTCAAGGTGGTGTACCGTCACAAAATTGACGGACCATCAAGATGTCCATCAGACCGAGACAGAATTTCCTATTCCTGAGCCCCGAGTGACGGACGATATGGTGGACCGTCATTCCCTCTGATGGACCATCACTTCGACCGTCACTCCAAGGTAGAACATTCCAGTTTTGATACGAGAGTGATGGACGACCTGGTGGACCGTCAGCTAATCTGACGGACCGTCAGATCAACTGTCACAGACCCCAGTCAGCAAATTTCAGTATTTTTTAAAAGGGCATCTTGGTTATTTCCGCTCCTTGTGGCCTTATATATATCTATGTAGAGAATAAAAGATCATTTTATCTCCATTTCTCTCCAATTTTCTTTCAAGAATTCTCTAGAAACCTAGGGTTTCTTCTAAACCCAAAAATAAATCTTCAAGAAATTCAAGAAATCTCCCATAAATTTCTTCAAGTTGTTCAAGAACTAAGTCCCTCAATTCAAAGGAAACATGGTCTTGATCTAAAAGTATGAGAAAGAAGTTTTAAGCAAGTTTCTATATCTTCAAAATCAAAATCTAAGTTATGTGGGGTTTCAACAAGAAGACTCCTTTCGTTCTTGTGCCTAAAGATTTACTTTCTATTATTGATTTACATGATCTTGCAAGTGGGTTTACACCTAAATTTCTTTATGTATGATTTATGAGATTTGTGTTGAATAAGCTTGATATTTATGGTTATTTTACCATCATGCTTCTTAAATTGAGTATTTATACTGTGAGATGTATGTTGTCATTATATCTTGATGATTTCTAAGTGATTTATGATAAGTGTGAAGATTTGTGTTTTTCTATGAGAAATTTGATGTTTCCTTAAAGCTTTGGCATTTGAAATAATTTATAAGCAAATGTACTTGATATTGAGAAACATTGTTTGAATTTGAGTCGAGTTAGGAATCCACAGTCGTGTATGATTTATCGATGAGATATACTGTTGATTTGGTCATTATGATAGACCCATGAGTTGATATTGATTAAGGTAGATTTCCTAACGCGTTGTGAGCTGAGTCTGGGAGGAGTATTCAGCACCGAGCAAGAAATGTGGTATTTCCCCAGAACTAGGTGCCACCATAGGATTGATGTTGATAGTTGTGGGCCAAAGGCAAAGTATGAGATTGTGATGATGAGATTGAGGTTGTACTCCCTCGCAAGAGTACGAAACCCCTGCCAATACGGGGTTCTCTCCTTAGGAGGGCAAAATTTTGGACTCCATGCAGCTCACATAGTGTAGTCATGTCGGTTATAAGAAACTCCCATGTCCATAATGATATAAGTCTCTTGAGTTACCAAGTCACTCTGAGTCACGGTTAAAGAGTTTGAGTTGAGTTAAATGATTTATGAGATTTATGAAACACGTGTCATTACTGATGATTTATGAAAATAATGTTTTAGAGAATTCAAGCAAAGATAGTTATTATTGTTAGCATGCATGATTTCTCATACATTTATGATATTATTTAAAATGTTGCATCCACCCACACATACTCAGTACATTCCCAAGTACTGACCCCCATACTCCTTTGTATTCTATATTTCCTCATGATATAGGTTCAGGTGCTCCGTCTCAGCAGTGACAGTGATCTTTGAGTACCTTCCTCTACACTTCTGCAGCTGGTGAGTCCTTATGGTTCGAGGAACTATGTCTCCAATTTTATCTTGTTAATAGATGGTTGTTTCCTTTCAGTTCAGTACGAGTTAGTTGGGGATCTGTCCCAATGGCTCCTCAGTCCTATGTTGTAGAGGCTTTGTCAAACTAGTGTACCAGTGTATACAGAGATTTCTGTATTTTGTTTGTACGGGGCAGTATTATTTTATGTTTCAGTATGTTCATGACATGGTTATTCCTCTTTATATTAGCATGATTTTCTCTATAATGAGTTCTAAAAGTGATGACAATGAGGCCACGTGTGGCCTTATGCACCATGTGACGTATCAGGATAGGTTCTTGGGGCGTTACATGATAGGAATGTAACATGGTGCTAAAATAGGAGAAGTGTTATTTCATAGTTAAGAAAGAAATAGTGATTGGTCATAAAATTCCTAAGAAGGGGATTAAGTTCGATAAGGCAAAGATTGAGGTGATTGAGAAATTGCCTCTACCAAATTTGTGAAGGATATCCATAGTTTTTTAGGACATGCAGGTTTCTATAAATAATCCATCAAGGACTTCTCTAAAACTGCAAATCTAGTGTGCAAGTTGTTGGAGAAGTCCTTGTCTCCAATACTCACAATAGTATTCAAATCAAGGACTTATCTTATTCATTTGCGTAAACGGAGTGATTTGGAGATGTGTTCCTGAGGTTGAGAAGATGATTATTTTAGAGGCGTGTCACTCCTCACCAGTTATAGGTCAGCATGGTGGGGCACAAATTATGCGTAATATCTTTTAATATGGTTACTAATGGCCTACCATATACAAGGATGTATGCGATTATGATAAGGCCTGTGACCAATGTGAAAGGCAAGGGAACATCTCGCACAGACATGAGCTTCTAATAATGACTATCATTGAGCTTGAGTTAGTGATGAAGGCTTGCACTTCTATAGTCATTTCTTTAAAATCCTACTTGATATGTATGGTGTCAAACAAAGGTGGAAACACCTTACCACCCTCAAAAAAGTTGGGAGGTTGAGTTCTCAAATCAACAGATCAAATCTATATTAGCAAAGATTATAAATGTCAAATGAACAGATTGGGCTAGAAAGTTGGAAGATGCATTTATAGGCTTATTGGACAGCATTCAGGACCCATATAAGTACATATCCATATCAGCTTATGTATGGAAAGGCATACCACTTGACTGTTTAACTTGATCATAAGGCATTGCAAGTATTAAAAAGGCTTAATCTGGAATTGAATGAAGCAGTGAAATTGAGATTAGAGCAGATGAATAAGATGGATGAATTCTATCTCCTTGCCTATGAGAGTTCCTCCTTATACAAATAAAATATGAAATTGTACCATGTCTGAAAGATTGAGTGAAGAGAATTCCACCTAGGTGACTTGGTTCTTCTTTACAATTCATGGTTTACTTGTTTCTCAATAAGCTGAGGTCCAAATAGTACGGACCATTCATTGTGGTAAAGGTATTTCTGCATTGTACAATTAATCTAAAAGTGTATGGTGGTTCCCCATCAAAGGTAAATAGTCAACGTGTGAAGCAATATATGGGAACTACGAGTAGATAAGGTCATATGAGAAGTTAGACTTTAATGAACTCTGAGTAGTCATGGGAGTTGGGTCATGTCGCGATGTTAATCAGGCGCTTAATGGGAGGAAACCCATGGGCTAGTTGGTGAAGTCTGAGTAACCTACTTAGCCATGTTGTGCCATGATGTTAAAAAAAGTGTTTCTTGGGAGGAAACCCATGTTTTGTAATTTATATTTATAGGGAAATGTTTTCTATTGGTGTAGGGATTATGAAGAAAAAAAGCGATCTTGAACAGGACTTTGTACTAGTCCCACGAAAGAATTATATGACCATGGAAAGATCCCACGATTATGGGTTCAGTCATCTGAGCAACATGGATGAAAGACCTGCAGGATGAATGTTATGAGTTATCTCATTATTGACAATCAAGATCATACCTAGTTTGTACAATTGTTGTACTAATTTTATGATGCTATTCTTACAAGTAATCAATTTGGGCATTGAACCTACGAGTTTAAGGAATGATTGTGGTTCCATATCACAATAATCCTTAAGCTTTGTAGGGTCTCAGGTAAGTTTCCATAAACACCCTAGGTATGAGAGAAAATCATAATAATGTTTCATAACTATGATTATACAATTGTTTCATTGGATGGGGCTTCCAATTTAATGAAATTGTGACCCGACCCGACCCGACTCAATCTAAAACCATACACTTTGTACCTAGGACCTGAGACTTCTCTACAATCACTCACCCTCATAATTCCCTAAATTTTAATTATATTAACAGCTAAAAACCATATTTGTGATCCAAGTTTAATGAAAATCTGGGATTCAAATAGATATTTAGAAAAAAATCACCAAGCTTTGTAAGTTCCATTAAACATTATCAACTTTCTCTTGCTACCCATTTTTGGGTGTGAAATTTTATACCTAAATAGTGATTGAGTATGAAGAATTGTTTATAAATAAACAATAACCAATGGGGAAGTCTTGAGTACCCAATGTTAGTAAATCTATGTTCAATGAAGGTCATATTAGGAAAAATTAGAGTCAAATATTAATGTTGACATCTATTAAAGTATCGGTGAACTCCAGGACACAAACTCTAATCATGGTTTAAACCTACGATTATTGGTTGGATAGTTGTGGGCTACCAGTTGTGAACTCTTAGGAGTTTGTCAGATGAACACATCTCATAATTGTGGGATCAATATACAATTGTATTATGTGCTCATCTAATGTGACAATTTTCTAGTGCGTTTAGGGAACCCTTTCTATAATAGTAAGGTAGGATTGTACCTTCATTACATGATCATAGAAAGGTTTGTTTAATGAAATTCTTGCACTTATTCAAATTTTTAAAGAATTGATTCTAAATTTTTTCGATACAAGTAGTCACAAACAAAGCTACAAAAGGAAATCTCCAAGAAGAGGGCATCAAAGGACATACCTTCGACTTTAGAAAGAGAGTATGAAATCTTCAGTGAGACCGAGGTAGAATTTATTATGATTTTATCTAATGATAAGGATTCACCTCAAGCTATGAGAAGATACATAAAGGAGAAAGAACAATCCAAGTCCACAACATCTATGGCCTTGGTAGAAGTATCCACCCCCACAACCTTCCCAGTCTGAAGATGGAAAAAGCAATAACTAATAGGGTGAGGGTGAAACTAAAGAAGATTCAAGTTCTTCATAGGAGGAACTTTGAACCCTCTGAGGTTGCTACTTCTTCCCCAGTTCAAAGGGATCACTAAGGAAAAACACTCCTTTGGGTAAGGATAAGGACATGAAAATGCAACCCAGATTTGACATCCTTCATTTTTGAGATACAAAGGTTTACATTTCCATTCAGACTATCTAAAGGGCCTTGTTTGGAGAAATGTTTATAGTAGTTGAGGAGACCTTGGAGTATGATTTACAAATGACCGACTTGAAGAGGGTCAAGATATTGAGTGTTGATGATAATATATTACACTATAAGTGGATGGTATGTCATATTAATAAAGCAAGTGAGAATGGCCCATAGATCAATGGGGCCATAATTTACAAGAATACTTTGAAGTTCACCGGCAAAGCTTGGTGGTCCATCCTTAGGAACCGGATCACACCCACAACCAATGATAAAATATTGGGTGCATCCAGTACCTTCTTGGTTGCTTTACTAGTTCGTGGAGTTAATTTCAACATCCCATAAGTCATTATGAAAGAGTTTCAAGATAGGGTGCTCCAGTTTAACACTACATTTCTTTCCCTTATTTGCCACACAGTTGATACGGAGTGCTTATATCCCTACTATAAATGTTATAGATAGGGTGATTTAGATGATATAGATTTGTCACTAATAAAGGATATGAGAAACCTCATTTCTCCTGCTAAAGGATTTGAGGTTCTAGATGTAGTTGGGGGTGCCCCAGCTAGTAATATATTGGCATCTAATGTCGGTTCCTCTTTCTCCTTTTCACAATTGCATATGTGCATAGTTCGCCAATAGTTTTGATTGTTTATACACTGATTCTGAATTTATAATCGAAAGAGATCATATAGATCCTACTTTTTCATGATTCTCAAATTAAGAAGATAGAGGTTAGGGTTAAGCCTTATATTAGTGGTAAGGTTTAGGGTGAAACAAAGATAGTGTAGACACGAGTAGAACAATTTGAGAGCTAAATGGTGGCTAGGATGGATTTAGTCAAGGCACCAGATCTTATAGATATTAGGGAAGACCTGATTGAGCTCAAAAAAGTGTTCAGGGAATTGACTTAGAGGGTTGATGTTGTATCTCTTCCACCACTACCTATTCCTCCTTTAGAAGCGCTTACACCTGACATGGACACATTAGTTTCTGATTTTTACACTATTACCCTAGATATTAAGTAGACAGATACTGAGGAGACAAATAAAGACTTGGAGCCTCAAAAAAGAAGGAGAGGTTTTGAGACTAATAAAGAGGAAAGAACAAAATTAGATAAAAAAAAGAAGAGAAAAGGTAGCTTAGTAGAATTCAAAGGTAGTGATTCTGGAGGGAGATGATAAACCATCTACCATAGAAGTTGTTTCATAAATGGAAGGGGGCATGGTGATTGTCCCTAATTTGAATACTTTCAGTTCATTGACTGCCATTTGTGCCAACTAGTTAGTGAGTACCATGACCATAGCACGGTGACTAGAGAGGAGGAGACCATTACGGACCTACCAACATCCCTATGTGATTTGAGTTTAATGGGCATAGGTTGCCATAGGTATGTCCCCTTAGTTTTTAAATTTCTATGATTTTCTACAATGGAACATTGCATGATTTCTAAGTTGGGGGTGGAGGTGTACCATAACCGAGTGGTTTTGATGCCGTATTTCTTTTCCCTCCACTACGTTATCATATTTAGAACCGGTATGTTTAGGATTTTTTATTATTTTTATATCATTTTGTTATTTTTTAATTTTCTGTGTAACTTAGAGTAAGTTGAGAAAACTTAGTGTAGTCATATTTAATAAAGCATACGAACCTAATTTTGAATGTTTTGAAAATGATACCCCTCCAAAATTTATTTTGTGAGGTTATATGTTATTGTGTTGTAACTAGTGTTACAATCCAGATATGGCATTAGTATTTTTAATAGGATAAACTGGCCAACTTAGCATGAACTGAGTAGGTAGAAACTTAGATGAAAGCCCCAATCCATGCGTGAGTAAGGTTTCTACCTAGTCAGTATGTGTGCACAATCTAGAACTTACCCGGTTAATCTCTCTAAAAGTTGTAGGATAGGAGGTTAGGAAAGGATCATAGGTTGTGTTTAAAATACTCAACTATAGACTAAATGACCTACCAAATAATGATGTATCCCTTGAACCTAAACTTTGATCCATAATAGATTTTTTCATTAAACTACTGATTCACCTTCCCAATTTTTTTTACAAAGAACCTTATTTTCCCTTGGTCCCTCCTTGGGCACTATTTACCTTAATGCAAGAAAATTGCCTGAGGTGAGGGTGGCTATTATGTAGGGGTGCATAGGAAGTGAGTATGAAGGATTAGTAGTGAAAGGAAAAAGTTTGGGTGCGGTATGTACAAAAGGAAAAAAATAGAAAAGAAAAAGAAGACATATATATATATATACACATACATACATACCAAGTTGTTTTGAAAATAAAATGGCACCTGAAGTCCAAAAAGAAACGCAAATGTGAAAAAGGATGATAAGGAGAGAAAGTAGGAAAGTGGAGCCAAAAGTAGTGTAGGGAAAAGGAGGATTAAGTCACTATACACAGATGAACGAGACCTGTCCCCAAGCCCATTTTATAAGCCTAGAAAAGACCTATAGTGATCCTAACTCAACTCTATGAAATATTAACTTCAAAAATAAGGGAAATCCTATGGTATCAAATGCACACGGCTTGATTTTTTTTTGAGATTGAGTGATTTTATTTAGTTTGATTTAACAAGTTTCATTGAACATACTGAGTTATTGAGGAGTTCTTTGATGTGAGGGTGTATGGATTATAGTCTAGTTGTTGATTGGTTAGGTAGTATATTGGTCTACGTGTTGGGCTCTCTATTCACAATGTAATGTTATGTCCTTATACCGTTGTATTAGAGCATCTATTTTGTTTACTCACTGCATTGATTGAATTTTATCAACGAGAAGGGTGTTGAATATAATAGTGTGGGTTGTATGTGTGAAAACTGGTTTTTGTAAATGTGACTATCCTAATGATCTTAATTTTGCTATAGGTTAAGATCTTAATAAGTCTAATGTGTTTTATTTCCCTAGGGATATGTAAATTTTTAAGTTGAGGGTGTTGATGTTTTGTGAATTTACGACACTTAAGACATCTAAAATAAGGATTGTTTGCAAGTACAAGGGCATGTTTAGGTGGATTTGTTGGGTTTTTAGTTGTTGTAGGCCTTATGGACTGAAAGAAGTAAAATGCTTCAGTAATGGACAAAAAGGGCATCAGACGAGGTTTTCTACAATCATGGGATCTAACTATGAATGTGCCAAGACCTCCGTGAAGTGAATTAGAGATGTTTTAATCAAAAGTAAATCAGACACAAGGAACCACGATCGTGACCTTATGTCATGTTCTTACCTTGTGACATGAGAAGTAGTAAGAAATTCAATTTGAAGGATTTGGATGAACGGAGGATAATATGATAACTCTCTATGACCGTGCTTTAAAGACATGATCGTATAATAGTGTTGGGGGGGGGGGGGGGAAGCTCCAGCTTTGGAGTTTTCAGGAATTCTATTAGAGAAATGATTAGGTGATTCTATCCCCGATCATATGATGAAATCAATAACTCATACCGACAATCCTCTGATTAATGATATAAAATTTCACAATTCCAGTACAAACCATGAACATCAAAGGATAATTGTGGGTTCAAACCATGATCGTACCTTCTTCTCATCTGGGGAAGCAAACATTGTTTTTTTGTTTTATCAAGATAAGATTTATTTTATCTATAAATAATCTTATAGTGTTATTTTTATGTTCTTACTCTACTTTATATTTTACATCATTGTATTGTGAGATTCTAATACATACTCTTGGAATTTTATGAACATCATTTCTAGGGTTTTAACTCCAGTTGAGATTTTGGGGTTTTATTTTTATTGTAAGTTAAAAATAATGTTTTAATATATGAATTCTTATTATGATCTTGGATTTATGAGTAGCCAAATGCCGCAACTACGTTTGTGGGAACCATGATAAATTAATGAAATGGGTTAAGTGTGAAATAGTGTTAGAATGTGTGCTTATATGTATTGATATTTTCATCAAGACGATTGCTTTTCTAATGTATTCATATGTTACAAAATTTCTTGCATTTCAGACTTGCTTCAGAGAGAATTATAGATTGGCAAAGTAAATAACAACAGAAATTTGAAGCTATCAACCTTCATCAAGTAACTCGAGCTGTAACAATGAAAGTTAAGCTGAGATCAAGAACAAGGGTCAGTAGTGCAACACTCAGAGTGTGGGAGGAGAAGAGTCAAATTCATCTAACTAAGTTCTATACACGATTAGATGAATATATCTTGTTAGATTTTTCATGCAATGCATTGGAATAGCTTGCTAGAACTAGAAACCCGTATAGTTATAAAGTCATAGGGATTACAATCCTATTGCTTTCTCATCCTGATTACAACTTTAGGAATTAACAATCATTACTATATGTCCTTTGTTTCACAACACCCCCCTTCTTTTATTTATTTTCCAACGTCTTAGACAAATACTTGATCTGATTTCATCCTATTCCCTGTGGGTAGTTGGGTTTTATATTTGACAATGACCACTTTATACTTTTAGGGAGGTGTAGTTTGGGTAATATCCATGATCACACTTTAGATGCACTAAGTTATCTTCCCATTATATTAACCAAATGGGGAATTTAGGTAAATCTCTATTTTAACCGCAAATTATCCTTTAATAATTTGGATCAAACCAATTAGAGGAATGAACCATACTCTCTAAGTTCATTATTCCATCCCTCCACTTCTATGGTAAATTCATTTTGGGACTTAAATTTATCCTAAAGTTCATGATACTTTAGAATAATGAAAGAAGAACACAAGAATAATCAGTTTTTTGATAAACAAATTAACCGACTAACAAATCATAATTACACAATCATTTTGTATCCTCAACCCTAGAAATAGGGTGTTTATCCACTCACATTCAAAAAAGGCTTCTCCGTAAATGAATTATGAATTCAAACTACAAAAAAACAAAAGTAGAAAAAGAAGGAACACTTCATCCCTACACGAATATACACATAGACCACTTTTCCCTCAACATAAGATAAGTAAAAAATCCTAGTTGGTTTAGTAGTGTGTGTGTGTGTGTTAATTTCTAGTTGTGGACTTCCATTACATGTTCCACAGTCCTTTGTAGCACCTAGACCACCTAAACATGAGTATTAGCACACAAATAAACTAGTATCACTAATTAATCACATATAAATGCTAAGTTATCCTCAAAACTAAGCTAAACATGCATAGATAATCATACTTAGATGTATAAATACGCCTAAGATAAATAGCAAAAAATCAGCTCCCATGAGTCATGCTCGAACTAGGATCTACTCTAAAAAGGAATAGAGGAGTGAGTTTGGTCCACTTGTACTTAGAAGGTATCATAGTCCGACTGAGCAAAGTAGAAAACAAAACAAGTAAGAGATACTATGATCACACTAACCGCAAAATGAAAAGTTCCCAAATGGGAGCTCATATTGACTCTGCTAACAATTCTAAGATATAAATACAATAAATGAAACTACATATAGGGTATAACTAAGGAAACTAACTACATGACAACAACACATAAGGGGAAAATACAATAATGGAATGCAATGCATTGCAATGATGATATGATGATGATGAATGTAAGCCATTGCATGGATTTTCATATACATTTTCCATGCCTCATCACTTCAAGATAGGACTCGTAAGGTTTTATAAACTCATATACTTTCTCATATCTTAGTTCACCTTATCAGCTAATGTTCAAAGACTAAGTGTTTTATAAATGCCTTATTTTTTTCAAAAATTAGGGTTTCTTAGTAGTACAAAATCTCAAGAATATGTATATGAAATAAGGATATAATGCTATCAACCAAGTAGTATGAAGATGGTAATCAATTCAGTACAGGTATAATGAGCTCACAACCATCTCAACATGTCAATAATTTATGATACAAGTCCTCCTCGGCACCACTAACGTAAATAGTCATGAAAGACATCGATAATATCAATTCAATAACCCCTCTCTCGGGTATTACTATCATGAAAAAGACAATTATTATTAAAAAAGTCCTACAATATCAATTCAATCCCTTGCACGGGCATAAGATAATAAAAAAAATTCTGAAATACTACACCCTCAACTAAATTTACTAACCCATAGCATGATTAACATGATCATTAACTTCCCAGCCTAGTCTAAAAGAAGTTAATCTATAAAAAACCTCAAAATTCCAAAATTTCTAGCCCTAGACCTTCAACCCGGAGTCTTCCCTTCATGAATATTCTTGGAATACGCTAAACCTACCAAAAAATATAATCTATGAATCAAAAGGAAGGTAATGATGCCTATATTAGCTATATTTGAATCGGGTCCATAATTAGTTCAAAAATTAAAGGGATAAATATCATAACCCAAAAGTTGAGGTCATGATAGAGACTATCAATGTAATACCCCAAATTTTCAAGCTCTAGACCTCTTATGAAATAGGCCACAAATTTATCTTTCCAATACTTTAAGTCTCATCTCAATTTGATATCATGGAAAAGATTTGTGAAAGGTTTCCCCTAAGAAAATGGTACACTTCCTTGGCCATGACTCAAGAAATAAGTTGTAACTACTATGTCCTGAGTAAGTCATAGTCATTCCAATGAAGGCCCCAAGTTTCAGCCTAGTGACCACGACTCCACTCCACAATTCATAAACAGGCATTATGACTCGTTGGGTAGGACTCATTGTCATATTAGTGTTATTCCAAGAATCCCTTTCGGTGGTTGCAAGACCACCATAAAACTCATATTCAGACCTTAGGAGTCATGTGTGGACCCATGGCCTAACTAATAAAGAATAAGAGAATCAAGCCTTAGACAACAACTTTACCCAATGACTTGTAGTCAGTCGTAAAGGATTATTAGGTGGTAAGTTATAGTCATACCAGAATGTATCAAGAATCCCAAGATCCCAAGTTGCGACTCGTACCACTACTTGTAACCAGTCGTAATAAGTCGTGAGGTGAGTCATAATGACTGGGAACGTATTTTATTACACGATTTTCTAGGGGATTTTATGTATTTTCTCACTTCCTTAAAAGCCAAACACATGTTATTTTGGATTTACAAGAGGTGACATAAAAGACCCAAAGCCCCAAATTCATTACATAATTATCAATTTCTCTCAATCAAAACAAGAGAGGCAATTTTCTTTATCCCTCAAGAGCAAGTTAGAGGCAATTCTCAAAGAACAAGACCAATCCCAAGGATTTCATCCAAGCTTTTACTTCAGGTATGTGGGATATTTATCATTGGGTCCTTTTCATCCATTGAGTCCCAAGAATTTTCTATTTTTAAAAGTATAAATCCTTTTTCCCTAATTGGTTAAATTTTATGAAAATTATGAACTTTATAAATTTTCTCTCCATTGTCTTGATTCTAAACCATGAAAATATATTCCATTATGCTAGTTGTGTTTCCATATGTATGATAATGCAAATTTCCACTTCATGATTTGTTATTGAAATATGGAGTGTTACTCATGACTTTCCCATACCATGAATTGTTCAATAATTGCCAAGAATATTTGGCAATAGATAGCTCTGGCGGGTTATGAACACCCGATATGTAAATAGTCATGCATTTTCCAAGTTACAAGTCATCAAGATCATGTTTATGTTTTTATATTCAGATTATTACTATGTTGAACATTTATCAGTCTGAATCATGTTAAACTGTTATCAGTATCAATGTCAGTTCAGTTGGGAGTAGGAATTAGCACTAAGCGAACCTAGTGATGAAGGATTACCTGCCAGATTAGGGTGAGACATTTAGTAGTAATTCCTATGTTCTAGTACTATGTAGATAACATAGGTTATGAGAGGTGTTCCTTCCAGTATAGGGTTGATACTCTCTCAGGGGAATATGCCAGATTAGGGTAACTCCCTAGTCCTTTGGAACACCAGTTTAGTGAATCCACCCAGCCATTGTCAATACATATGGCAAGGTACATACACCCTTCTAAATGGAATTATAGATTAGACCCCTATTAGTTCAAATTGGGGCATATCAATTAAATGTTAGCTCCCACAGACTAAGTTCATTATTTCAGATTATATTCAGTATAGGTTTACTTGACCAAGAGTTCATTTTATCAGTTATTTAGTTATTCATTGTTATATATAATTTCAGCATATGTGTTCTAGGTTTGTATTCATTTTACATGTTCAAGCTTTTATGCTCATTATCCGTATCTATTTTAGTTTGTCTCTATCTCACGTACTAGTACATTCAAAGTACTGACTACATACTCTCTTTTGCTATATTAATTTTATAATATAGGTTTGGACACACAATTCTCGGACCGTACTTAGATAGTTTGTGTGCCACTTAGTAATAGTTGTTATGAGTCCTCATCCTTCAAGGATAAGTTATCCATAATTACTTTTAGTATTTATTTTACTTCAGTCAGATGTAGTTAGTTAGGGGGTTTTTCTTATCAAATTCTCTTGTTTTAGAGGCCTTTAGATAGTCAGACTTGTTTTTAGTTTTTATCAGAATTTTAGTCACATTGAATATTATATCTTATTAGGGTTTTCAGAAGTTTAGCTTCCATATATGATGTTTTATTATTATTTTATTTAGAGATAACAGTAGATACCAGATCATGGGTTAGCTTGGGTTTATTTGTATCCTTAAGCACCATGTTAAAACTAGGGGGTAGCCTCATGTCATGAAAAAATTGGTATCAGAGCCTAAGGTTATTAAAGCATCCTAGGGTGTCTGAAAGATGCATTAAGTAGTGTCGTGCATGGGTGTGAAGTGTGCCACACTTATGGGTGAGAGGCTACGAGACGTTTTAGGAAAGTTTCCCTTCTTTCAGTGTTTATCTCGTACGATGGGGCGTAGCTCTATTAAAACATATCTTTCTAACTCATTCTCTATTGTTTATGGGAAAAGCCTCCTAGAAGGGCTAACTAAAGAAGAAATGGTGACTATCCTGCCCCACATATTCCTGTAGACCCTCTTAGTGGGCAAGTTTCTCATGCCAAATTTAGGGATGCCTTCACTGTATCACCCAATCTATGGCTGCTCAAAATAATCAACAGGTTTTTTCTTTGACAACCCCGTAGATAATACAACAGCTGCTTGAATCTGAGACTTTACTAGAATGAACCCTCCAATGCTCTCTAGATTCAAGTCTAGGAAGGATCCGTAAGAGTTTTTAGATTGTGTATAGAAGGTGACCGATATCACGGGTGTCACTTTCAGTGGAAGTGTTGACGTAGCTTCTTAACAGTTGTAAGGAGTAGCTTAAATTTGGGTTAAACAGTGGAAGGAGGATAGAGGTGCCGATGCAAGGCTTGTATAATGGGATGAATTTACTACTATTTTTTTGGATATGTTCTTTTCACTCGACTTGAAAGAGGCCAAGATGCAAGAGTTTATAAATCTAAAGTAGGGTAACATGAGTATGAAGGAGTACTCACTCAAGTTTACCCAATTGGTGAGGTATGCTCCGACTATGGTGGGTAATCTCAGGTCTCAAATGAATAAGTTTGTGTTGGTAGTTTCTCAAGATATAGTCAAAAAGTGCATAACATCTATGTTGATTAAGGAGATGGATCTCTCTAGGCTGATGGTTTATGCTCAATAAAGTAAGGAAGAGAAGCTCAAAGAAAAGAAAGGGAGAATAAGAAGTACAAATCCGGTAGTTTTAACTTCTCTCAATGGAATTTAGATGGGTGGAATCATTCTAAATTCTAACAAAAATTTTCAGCCCTAGCCCCATCTTCTGCTAGCATCTGGTGCCTAATTTCAGACCGGACAGTTGGGATAGAGCACCAGGCTCTAAGTCCTAAGGTATTATTAATAGTCGTTGTATTAACCCAGTATGTCGGAGATGTGGTAAGAACCACAAGGGAGAGTGCATGGCCGGCAGTGCTGCATGTTTAGGGCGTGGCAAGTCAGGTCATAGAATTAGGGAATATCCAGCTGCTGGCCAAAGTGGGAAAGATTTTTTTCAAGTAGGTCAATATCATTTCTCTATAGATGTAGTAGGTCACCCGAATCATTAGGGTGCTATATCCAGTGCCACTAGTGGGCAACGTCAAAATTGACTCTTTTCCCTTCAGACTCGACGGGATCAGGAAGGTTCTCCTAATATTGTTTCTGGTATGTTAGAAATTTTCCACCTTTATGTTTATACATTATTAGACCCTAGACCTTCACTTTTCTCCGTGACTCCTTATATAGCCATAGATTTCAGCGTCAGTCTTGACATATTAATAGATACCTTCTCAGTGGCTACTCTAATGGATAGTTTTATTATAGACCAGTTGGGTATGCAGAAATTGTCCTATTATAGTGTCCCAGAAAATTTCCTCAGTAAATCTTGTAGAGTTATAGATGACTAATTTCGATGTAATTCTCAGCATGGACTGACTTTATTCTTATTATGACTCAGTTTATTATAGAAACAGAACCATCCAGTTCTGATTTCCTGATGAGCTAGTCCTTGAATGGGGGTAGTACCTTACTGCCTGTAAGTTAATTTGTCTCTTACATTAAGGCAAGGAAAATGATTTCTAAGGATTGTATTTACCCTCTTGTCTGAGTCAAGGACTCAAGTTTCGAAACTTCAAGTCTTGAGTCAGTTCACGTAGTAAAGATGTTTCCAGATATGTTTCCTGAAGATCTTTTAAGAGTTTCTCCTAAATGGGAAATAAACTTCAAAATAGATCTCCTACCAGATACCCAACCTATTTCAAGTCCACCTTATAGAATGGATCTAACTAATCTTAAGGAATTGAAAGAATAGTTGAAAAACCTCTTAGATAAGGGTTTCATCAAGCCTAGTTTCTCTCCATAGGGCACTCTAATTTTCTTCATGAGATAGAAAGATGGTTCACTCAGAATGTGCATTGACTATTGTCAATTGAACAAAGTCACAATCAAGAATAAGTATCCTCTCCACAAGATTAATAACTTGTTTGACCATTTTCAGGGAGCAAATTATTTCTCTAAGATAAACCTCAGATTTGACTATCATTATCTCAAATTTAGAGAATATGATATTCCAAAGACGGACTTTAGGACTCGGTATGGTCACCTTGAAGTTGTAGTTATATCTTTTGGACTAATTAATTCTCCTGGATCTTTTATGGGCTTGATGAACAAAGTGTTCAAACAGTACTTGGAAATGTTCGTCATAGTCTTCATAGATGACATTCTTGTGTATTCCCGTAGTGAGGGTGATCATACGAACCATTTGAGGATTATTTTACATACCCTTAAACACCACCAGCTATTTGCTATGTTCAGTAAGGGCACATTTTGGTTGAGATCAGTAGCTTTCATTAGTCATAGTACTTCTGGTGATGGTATTCAAATTGATCCTTAAAATGCCAAAGCAGTAAGAAATTAGCCTAGACCCATCTCTCCATTAGACATCAGGAATTTCTTGTGTCTAGCCGGTTACTACAGATAGTTTGTTAAGGGATTTTCTTCGATTAACTCTCCTATGTACAGACTGACTCTTAAGAATAACAAGTTTCAGTGGTCAGATTCTTGTGAGATGAGTTTTCAAGAGTTAAAAACTCAACTCACTTCTGCTCTAGCTAGTTTGACTCTACCAGAGTGTTTATATGGGTTTGTAGTTTAATGTGATGATTCTAGAGTTGGTCTTGGTTGTGTATTGGTGCAGTGAGGTAAGGTCATAGCCTATGCCTCTAGACAAATTAAACCCCATGAAAAAAATTGCCTAACTCTTGATCTCGAATTGGAAGTTGTTGTATTTTCGTTAAAGATTTAGAGGTATAACCTTTATGGGGTTCATGTTGACGTGTTCATGGATCATAAAAGCTTGCATTATGTGTTCACACAAAAAGATCTAAATCTTTGTTAGATAAGGTTGCTAGAATTATTGAAAAATTATGATATAAGTGTATTTTATCACCTGGTAAAGAAAATACTATGGCTGATGCCCTTAGCAGGTTGTCTATGGAAAGTGTTGCCCATGTTGAGGATGATAAGAATGAATTAGTTTGTGAGATTCATCAGCTTGCTAGATTGGGTGTTTGATTGGTATATTCGACCGAAGGTAGTATATAGGTCAGAATGGTTCAAAGTCTTCTTTGGTGTCTGAGGTAAAGGAAAATCAAGAAAGAGATCCTACTTTGGCTAAGTTTAAGGAGCAAGATCGGGATCATCAAGTTGAGCTTTTCTCCAAAGGGGGAGATGGTGTGCTTTATTGTTAGGACAGGTTATGTGTTTCGAATGTGGATGGTTTGAGGTTGCGAATATTAGCAGAAGTGCATGGTTCATGATATTCTATTCACCCAGGGTCCACTAAGATGTACCGTGATTTGTGGGAAGTCTAATAATGGAATAGTATTGAACAGAGATATTGTAGAATTTTTGTCTAAGTGCCCCAATTTTCAGCAGGTTAAGATTGAGAACCAAAGACACAGTGGTACTCTTCAAGAGTTCAGCATCCCCATTTGGAATTGGAAAGTTGTGAATATACATTTTTATGGGGTTACCTTGTACGCATTATTAGGTTAACTCTATTTTGGTCATTGTGCATAGAATGACCAAATCAGCCCACTTTTTGCCAGTTCATACTTCATATTCAGTCAAAGATTATGCTAGACTCTACCTTAGGGAGTTGGTATAGTTACAAGGGGTTTCTTTAACCATCATTTTAGATAGAGGTGCCCAATATACCTCTTATTTTTGAAAGGCTTTTTAGAAGGGTCTTGGTACCCAAGTTCATCACAGTACAACTTTTCACCCGTAGATGGATGGTCAATCAGAGAGGAAAATTCAAACCTTAGAGAATATGTTGAAATATTGTGTTATGGAATTTAAGGGTAGTTAGGATGATCACTTACCTTTGATTGAGTATGCCTACAATAACATCTATCACTCCAGTAGCCAGATGGCTCCATTTGAGGCTCTCTATAGTAGGAGGTTTAGATCTCCTATTGGTTGGTTTAAAGTTGGTGAGGCTGCTTTGATAGGGCCAAATTCGGTGTATGAGGCAATGAAAAATGTTTAGTTGATTTGAGAAAAGTTGTAGACTGCCCAAAGTCTTCAGAAATTCTATACAGATATGAGGAGAAGAGAGCGTGAATTTGATGTTAGAGATTTTATATATTTGAAGATTTTTCCCATGAAAGGGGTGAAGATATTTAATAAGAAAGAGAAGCTCAGTCGCTTCTATGTTGGCCCATATAGAATTTTGATCCATTTTGGGAAGGTAGCCTATGAGTTAGAGTTTCCTACAGAGTTAGCATCCGTGCATCCATTGTTTCATGTCTCGCTATTAAAGAATGTATTGGTGATCCAGCTTCTATCAATTCTTTAGAAGGAGTGGGCATGAAATATAACCTCTCCTATGTGGAGATCCTAATTTATATTCTTGACCATTAGATTTATAGGTTGAGAAATAAAGAAGTTTCCCTAGTAAAGGTATTGTGGAGAAATCAGTCCATTGAGGGAGCTACTTGGAAAGAAAATCTTGATATTCAAACCAAGTATCCCCAACTCTTCTCTACGAATTTAGATTCAGCTTGAGGTAATGGTTCTTTAGATTTATTCTCTTGTATTTTATCTCAGCTATCTAACTGTCCTTATGTTATAATATGCATTCATGAGTTAATTTCAATACAAGCATCATGTTTTCAGGTTCAGATATTTAATCATGATTTAGCTCATAAGTATTCAGTGCATGATCTCAGTCCTCCTTGTACTCCAGCTCAACTAGTTTCATTCAAGAAAGAATGATCCCAAGAGGGAGAAATTATAATATCCTGAATTTTCAAGCTCTAGACCTCTATAGTCCATGAAGTTAGCTTTCCAATGTTTCAAGTCTCATCTCAATCTTATTTCATGGCAAAGAGCTGTGGAGGGTTTCCCCTAAGGACCTGGTACACTACCACGGCTACAACTTAGGAAATGAGTCATAACCACTCAGATGAGTCATCACGAGTGAGTTGTAGTCATTCTATTGTAGGCCCCACATTTCAGCCCTGTAACCACGACTCTACTCCATGATTCTTAATTAGACATTATGACTCATTGGGTGGGACTTATAGTCACATCAGTGTTCATTCAAAAATCCCTTCAAGTAGTTATGATCCCAGCACATGACTCATATTCAAACCTTATGATTAATTGTGTTGCCCCGTGACCTGACTAATAAAGGATCCAAGAAATCAAGCCTCAGACTATGACTTCACCCAATGACTCGTAGTCAATCTTAACAAGTCATTAGGTGGTAAATCATAGTCATAATAGAATGTATCAAGATTCCCAATATCCCAGGTTGCGACTCAGACCATGACTTGTAGCCAATTATAACGAGTCATGAGGTAAGTCATAACAACTGGGAACATGTTTTACTACACAATTTTATAGGTGTTTTATGTCTTTTCCCATACCTTAAAAGCCAAATCCATGTCATTTTGGCTTCCCAAAGGGTGGTATATAATACCCAAAGCCCCAAATTCATTACATAATTATCAATTTCACTCAATAAAATTGACAGAGGTGCTTTTCATTCTCCCTCATAAGAAAGTTAGGGTTCTCAAAGAATAAGACCAATCCCAAGGATTTCATCCAAGCTTTTACTTCAGGTATGTAGGATATTCATCATTGTGTCCCTTCTACCCATTGAGTCCCAAGAATTTCCTATTTTTACAAGTACAAACCCTTTATCCCTAATTGGTGAAATTTCATGAAGATTATGAACTTTATAAATTTTCCCTCAATCGTCTTGATTCTAAACAAGGAAAATATATTCCCTCGTGATAGTTGTGTTTCCATATGTATGATAATGTAAATGCCCACTTTATTAATTTTTATTCAAATATGGATTGTTACTCATGACTTTCCCATAGCATGAATTGTTCAATAAGTTCCAATAGTATTTTGAAATAGATAGTGCTGGCGGGTTATGAACACCCGATATCTAAATAGTCATGCACGTTCCAAGTTACCAAGTTAGTAGTCATCCAGATCATGTTTATGTTGTTATATTTAGATTATTATCATGTAGAAAATTTATTAGTCTAAATCATGTTAAACCTTTATCAATATTAATGTCAGTTCAGTTGGGAGTAGAACTTAGCATCGAGCGAACCTAGGGATGAAGGCTTACCTGCCAGATTAGGGTGGGACCTTTAGTAGCAGTTCCTAAGTTCCAGAACTATGTAGCCAGCATAGGTTATGAAAGATGTTCCTGCTAGTATAGGGTTAATACTCTCTCAGGGGAACCTGCCAGATTAGGGTGATTTTGAAGTCCTTTGGGACACTAGTTTAGTGGATCCACGCTGCTAATATCAGTACCTGTGGCAAGGTATGTACATCCTTCTGACTTGGATTACAGGTTGGACTCCAATTAGCTCAGATTAGGGTATTTTGGTTAAATGTTATTTCCCACAGTATCAGTTCAGTATTCAGATGATATTCAATATAGGTTTCCATGACCAAGAATTCAGCTTATCAGTTATTCAGTTATTTAGTTTTACAGATTATTTGAGCATAAGCTTTCTTACTCTGCATTCGTTTTACATGTATATGCATTCATGCTGAATATCCATGTGTATTTCAATTATTCCCTATCTTACATACCGGTACATTCAAAGTACTGACTGCATACTCTCTTTTGTGCTATATTAATTTTACAATATAGGTTTGGATTGCCATTTCCCCGGCTGTACTTAGATAGTTCGTGTGCCACATAGAAATAGTTATGGTGAGTCCTTATCCTTCGAGGACAAGTTATCCGTATTTACTTTCAGTATTTCTTTTATTTTAGTTAGACATAGTTAATTGGGGATTTGTCCCATCAACTCCTTATGTTTTATAGCTTTTAAAAAGTCAGACATTTTCAATTTTACGAGATGTTCAGACATGTTGAATATTATATCTTATCAGAGTTTTTAGCAGTTTAGCTTCCGCAGATGATGTTTTATTATTATCTCTCTTCAGCCCTTACAGAAGATAGAGATCATGGGTTAGCCTAGGGTCTCTTGTGGCCTTAAGCACCAGGTTACAACTAGGGGGTAGCCTCAGGTCATGACAATCAAGACCCTACCTCAGTAGATAAAATAATTACCCAAAAAAAAAGAAGTACAAAATTTAAAATAAAATAACATAAATGAGACTTTAAGAGTGAAGTCAGGTCAACACAATACATAATAACATGGAAGTCTAAAAGAAAGTTGTCATAAAACCCCCCAAAATCTATCATGTCAAAAGTACAAAATCATCTAAAATAAGACAGAAATCTAAAGAAAATACATAAGATGTCTCTGAACACAAATAAAGATAGAATGAAGACACAAGGAGGTCCGAAATTAGCTCTAAACTCTAGACATGCCAGTACCTCATTCAATCACCAAATAGAATGATTAGTTACTGCTCTTGTACTTGAACTAGGATCTATACTAAAAAGGCACAGTAGGGTGAATAGGATGCACTTGTACTCTGATATACCCCAAGGGCCCCCAAGGCATTTTACAAAAACCTAAGCCCGTGAACTTCAATATTAGCAAGGTTTATTCATGAAGAAGGATTCACTTGAGTACATTATTGAATACTCCAAGAATTTTATGTGTTCATGATAACAATTGATGTGTATACGTTCAGAAGATAAAAGGGTATTAGGATTTTTGATGAATTCAACATCCAAACAAGGCCCTTACTTTCATTAAGGGTAAAAATGTAATAACATAAGGTCTTATTTATTTTCTGAGTATGAGTAGCTTCTTTTATGTTGGAAGACTTAGAATTTGATGAGTAAAAATAATCCATTATTAATGAGAGATTATGAGAGCTTGCTAAGCTTTTAGTTGTTTCTTGTTTGGAAATAAAAGTTGCTTGGGATATCAATTCTCTTGAGGTTCTTCTTAGAGTTAGGTGCTTGTTGGGTTATTTGAAGAAGGTCACTTTAATTTATTAAATTTTGTTGTCTTTGATTCCTAATTTGGGTTTATCTATTTATCTTATCTTGTTTCCTTGTTCATTCTCTTATTATTAGTCTTAATCATGCCTCATTTTCTATTAACCTTAGCTTCCATTTTAGGGTTTGTATCATTTGGTATAAAGAGCTTGGGTTTAGGTTCGTTTTAACAAGTCTAAATCTTGGGATTTTGATCAATTCAAAAAAATTTAAAAAATACAAAATTCCTAAAAAAAAAGAAAAAAAATATTTTGATTTGTTCCTTTTAACACTAGATCTTTATTCTCTAGTGTTTTTTTGATCTTAAATCTCAAATTTCACTTGATTTCATATGTAATTGGAGCTACCATGGAAGGGTTTTGAGGTTTTTTTTTTGGATTGATTTTGAAGGCTGAAATTTAGTGGGGTTTGTTCGTGGCATTGAATGTGGAGTGTGTAGGTGAAAATTTCATCGATTTTGGAGTTGAATGAAGAAGTTGTAAATATGTGAAGATTGAGGTTTTTCTTTGTTGTTATTGAAAATATTCATCTTTTTTTTGAAAAAGAAGATAGCAATAGTACACTTTGATCCAAAAATCAGAGTCAAAGTTGATCAAAGTGTTAGTGGGTACACTTGTGAAAATTTTAAATAATTATTTAACGAAAAAGAGTAAAGGACTTTACATATGGCAGCCATTCAAATTTCCACATCATCATCAAGAAGTATCCAAATCTTAGCATCAAACAAAGCACCAGGATCTGGAAAACGCATGCAGTGCAGTTTCAGAGAGCACGTTCTGCTCATTTTCTACACTCCATCAAGTTTCGGGCCCCCCCAAAAAACTAAGTGTCCAAATTATGTGGTTCTTTTTTCTATACTCTCTTATTTTGATTTTTCAACTATTTAGACAGTAATTAACATATTTAATTACTTGTTAACTAGTTTTAAAAATCTAAATCTTTTATTTGAACCTTCAAACTAAGAACCAACAAGTAATTCCTTCTACTTTTTTTACTTCGTTTGTAAGTCCAATTTTTTTTGTGCTACTTTTTGTAAGTTCTTTTTTTATTTTCCATTGGAATTTTTTGATTCTCATCCTTAGATTTTGATCTTTCATTCTTGAGTCGACAAGAATCGATTCTTTAACTAAACAAGCTACAACTATTAGCCGAGGCAATTTGTGAAGAATATAAAGGTGCAATTCTTGAGCACTTGTGAGCTTTTATTTTTAATTAACTTAACATGTTTGATTATTTTGTTGGAGTGTTATATAACTAGGTACCTATGTCGAACCTCGGGGAAGGTAAATCTATTACAACACGAGATCCCAAAATACTTGAATTGTTGGGCATGTTCATTGATTTTTAATCCTGATGGAAGAGCAGTTGGATAAATTGGATAATCAAGTAGAAACTCTTGAAGAAAGGAGTGGAGATTCATCTTTCACTCCTCCGACTAATCATCATTTTGGAAACAAAAGTGCAGTTCCCCATGACTGCTCTACTCCAATTTCATCCAACGCTCTTCATCGAATTCGCTATCCCACATCCACGACTTCGCCAATTATTACCCAAACCACAAATGCTACCTACCAATGCCTCAATCCACCACCATATGTATCTCCCCGCCCACAACAAGTACATCAAACATCACTAAAAATACCTCAACCTCAAAATAGCCTACTAATCCACAATATCTAACCATTGTATGATGAGCTACACGAGGAGTTCCAAGATAAGTTAGATGGAGTAGATGATGAATACCACAATCAAATAAGGGTTTCACACTTACATTTCCATAGTTCTCATAGAATTAGAAGAGGAAGCATGGTACTATCCCTCAATTAGGTAGGCAACGGGGATTTCAAGGTCGAGAACTTTACGATAAAAACTATGGTGGGGATATGTGTGATCACATTGGTACTCACGGCCATCTTGGGGGTCAAGGCATGAGTCTTAACTCCATCAAAGTAACTCTCCCACTTTTTAAGGGTGAAAGAAACCCCAAAGTGTTTTTTGATTGGGTGACACAATGTGATTGAATTTTCTTGAATAATGAGAAATTTGAGGTATGGAAGACATCTTATACAATTGCTCAATTTAAGGTTTTTGTATCTACTTATGGAAACACAAGTGAAGGCAAGGAAATACATGGTTTAGATCCACTACCACTTGTGAAGAACTTAAAGTTATCTTGAGACATAAGTATGTAATCGATTAGTATCTCTAAGAGAAACTCAAGAAGGTTTACACTTTTCAACAAGGCATAAAGAGTGTGTAACAATACTATGATAAGTTCCAACTTGTGAAGATGAACATAGACTTTGAATAAGATCTTTTGTATACTATGATACGATTTAAAAAAGGGTTGAGTAAACAGATTTCTTCCAAAATAAAACTCCACACCTATTATGATATTGATGAAAATTTTTAAGTAGCTATCGAGATTGAGTTAGGACTCAAAGAAAAGAAACTTGATAAGTCAAGAGGTTACAAAGGGTATTGGAACTACAACAAAGACATGAGATTTTCCTCTTCTACTTGGTCAAAAAATAAAGGCAACACACAAGAGACCAAGAAACCATTTCTCCAAATCACTCAAGTTGAGAAGTTTACTCCCAAATTCAGTCTATATAATGGATGTACTTCTTCTACACCCCTTCATGTTTCAAATGTCAAGGATTTCATTATAGAATGAGTGAGTTCCATAATTGGGAGGGAATTTATTGTTATGATTGATAATTCTTATAATGTTAATGATGTACCTCTTCTTGAGGGGAATGGTAATGAATGTTCTCATGATATGGTGGATAATGATAAAGAGGATGAGAGTGGAGAATATAGTGATGATGTTTTTCTTTGTAGATTGACTCGAAGAGCCTTGTTCCTAAACTATATTTCTCAAGAAAAGGAGCCCACCCTTCCAAACTATGTAATAAGGAGGACACTGATAAGTAAGGCCTTGGATGACCCAAACTAAAGGGAAAACCCTTTCCACTCTAAGTATGTCATTAAGGGAAATGTGTGCTCCTTGATAAACAATGGAGGAAGTTGTCATAATGTTGTAAGTACTTCTTTTATTGACTTTTTTCACCTTCCCACAACCAAATATTTTAATCCTTACAAGCTTCAAAGGTGAGTGACTATTGGGAATTGAAGGTACATAGGTAAGTTATGATTAAGTTTAAAGTTGGGGAGTAACAAGATGAAGTTTTATGTGATGTGGTGCCGATGTAAGCTTGTGACCTCTTTCTTTGGAGACCATGGAAATATTATAGAGCTACTAATCATGACCTTAGCCAACCATAGCAATATGATAGAGCTACTAATCATGATGGTCACACTAATCGGTATTCCTTTAATGATGAAGGGCAAAGGGATATCACGTGACACTAATACAAGTTAGTGAAATATACCACAAGTTAAGAGAGATGAAGGAGAAGATCAATTAGGTGTGGATACTAGTATTGAGCTAAAGGGTGCCATGGATAATAGTGAAGGGAAAGGTAGTGCTATAGGGAAAGAGATGGGGCCTTTTTGGAAAGTTTTAAGAATATTGTTAGAGGAGAGGCATCCATTGGTTCTTCTAATGCATAGAAATTATTATTTTCTTACTAAAGACCTAGCATTTTCTCTTCCTAGTTCTTTTCTTTTTCAAGGCTATGAAAGATGTGTTTTCCCCAGAACTTCTAAAAGGATTGCCTCCTATAAGGGGAATTGAGCATAAAATTAATTTCATCTCGAGGTCCTAATTGCCAAACAAGATGGATTATAGATCCAATCTGGAGGACACCAACGAATTATAGAGGCCAGTGGATAAAATCCTTAAAAAAGGGTGGTGCAAGAGATCATGATTTTTTATGTGGTACCAGTAATTTTTGTTTGTAAAAAGGATAGTACTTGGCGTATGTGTGTGGATTATTGAGCCATCAATAAAATAACAGTAAATTATTGCATCTCATTCCTCAACTTGTTCATATGCTTGATAAGTTTAGTGGTTATTACATATTCTCCACAATAGATAGTAGGAGAGGTTCTATCAAATCTGGATGAAACCCAGGGATGAGTAAAAAATGGTATTCAAGACAAAATTTGGTCTCTATGAATGGTTGGTGATATGTTTTTTGCATAATCAATGCTCCTTGTACTTTTACATGCTTGATGAATCATGTGATAAAACCTTTTATTGGTAATATTATGGTAGTGTACTTTGATGATGTGTTGGTATATAGTAAGACAATGGATGAGCATGTTGATCATTTAAAGTTTGTGTTTGATGTTCTTAGATAAGAACAAATCTATGCTAGTATGTCTAAATGCTCTTTTTGTGGGGATGAAGTTGTTTTAATGGGTTTATTGTGAGTTCAAGGGGAATTAAGGTGGATGAATCCAAAATAAATTCTATTAAGAATTGGCCAACTCCGACATCCATTGGTGATGTGCATAGTTTTCATGGATTGTCTAGTTTTTATAGACGGTATGTTAAAGGATTTATCACTATAGTGTTCCCCTCGGCTAAGGTAATTCAAAAGGATACATCATTCTTTTGGGGTAAGGAACAAGCATAGTATTTTTCCTTCTTGAAACACATGCTTAGTTTCGCACCATTATTGTAATTGCCCGACTTTGGTGAAACTTTTGAAATTGAATGTGATACTAATAAATTAGATATTGAGGCAGTTTTAATATGAGAATTAAAACCGTTTGCCTACTTTATGAGAAGCTTACAGGTGAAACTTTGAATTACTCAACTTATGACCTTGAGCTTTATGCATTGATTCGGGTTTTGGGTAATAAACAACACTACTTATGGCCTAAGGAGTTTGTCATTAGGACTGATCATGAGTCCTTGAAACATCTTAGCTCACAATAAAAGTTAAATAATAGGCATGCCAAATGGTTTGAATTTCTTAAAACGTTTCCCTATATGATCATTACAAAAATGGTAAGGAAAATGTAGTAATGGATGCCTTGTCAAGGACACATGTTTTGGTTTCTACTTTGAATTCTAAGTTGTTGTGTTTTGAGAGTACCCTAAGGACCCAATTTTTTGCTCAAATCTACCAATATTTGTGAAACATTGGTAAGGGACCATAAGCTCAAGGATTAACCTCTCACCCTATTTTCTATATTTGATGGTTACTTGTCCAAGAACAAGCAACTTTCTATGACTATGAGCTCTTGGAGGGAACTTTTTGTGCGAGAGGCACATGATGGGGGTTCGATAGGGCATTTTTGTATTGATAAGACATTGGAGATTCTTGAAAAACATTTTTATTAGCCTAAAATATGTAGTGATGTTGCTTAAGTTTGTGGTCAATGAGTTGAATGTCATAGTTCTAAGTCTACGTGACTTTTTCATGGCTTATATACCCCTCTCCTCACCTCTCAATGAACTTGGCTTGATATTTCTTTGGATTTAGTATTGGGATTGATAAAGACTAGGAGAGAGATGGATAGCATCTTTTTAGTTACTAATCATTTTTCCTAAATGGCTCACATTATTGCATGTCATACATTTGGCGATACCCCATTTGTATCACGACCCAAGGCTACCCCTTAGTTGTAACATGGTGCTTAAGGCCATAAGTGACCCCAAGATAACTCATGCTCTGGTAGCTGCTGTGAGCACTTAATAAAATAATAATACAAGTATCATATGTAGAATGTAAATGATAAAAACACTATTAAGGGGGATACTGAAACAATACCCAACGTGTCTGAACTGCTAATATATATATAAAAAAATAAGCCTGACTATCTGAATATATGAATAGATGAATATATGAATATATGAAAGACTAAAAGACATAAGGAGTTGATGGACAAGTTCCCAACTAACTCCGACTGACTAACATAAAGAAATTACTGAAGTAACTACATATAACTTGTCCTCGAGGGATAAAGACTCACCACAACTGTTGCTGAGTGGTACTGAGCTGGCTAAGGAAGATTGGGGATCTGAGCATCTAAACTTATTTTGTAAAATTAATATAGAGCAAAAGATAGCATATGGATCAGTACTTTAAATATACTCGTATATGAGATAGGGGCTAACTGAAATGCATAGGGATACTGAACATGAATGCATGAATATGTAAAACTAATGCAAGACCAAGTAAATCATGTACTGAAATAATATGTAAAACTGACTGACTTAATAGTTGATAAACTGAACAGTTGGTCAAGAGAACTTGAGCTGATAAAATCTGGATACTGAACTGAAATATAGGAGATATTATGTAATCGACATGCCCCAATCTGAGATAATTGGGGTCCAACCTGTAACCCCGATTGGAAAAGTGTCAGTACCTTGTTAAGGGTACCGACACTGTCTGTGTGGATCCACTAAACTGGTGTCCCAAAGTACTAGGGTGTCACCCTCTAATAGCAGGTGCCATTAAAAGAGTGCTAACCCTTAACTGATAGGAATACCTCTCAAAACCTACGCTAGATACGTAGTTCTAGAACTCAGGGACTGCTACTTAAGGTGACATGTTTGACTGGAAGGTGAGTCCCTATCCTTGTGTTCACCCAATGCTAAATTCTACTCCCAACTAAGATAACACTAGTGTTGATTAAAGTCAACCAAAATCACAACTGATAATGCTCAACATGATCATGTCCAACTGAGTATGATAATAAAACCATGATCTGACTGATTTATTTCTTGAAAATGGAAATATGTATAAACAGATAGGTATTGGGTCTCCGCATTGAATAATACATTAAATATAATAACATCATTTAACAACACTATAAGGAAATACGTAATTTAGAGACCCAAAACATAGAATATATTCCTAACTGATGAAATCCATGATTTTGAGTATAGAAATATGTTAAACTTATGAATACAACATTCTCACACGGTTTAATTCATAAATGAGTAAATTAACATTGTGTCAACTGAGCATGATATAGGTGGTTGAAACTTAAAGCATCTAATAATATAATTCACATGGGTAAACATATTGGCATGGATTGAATTCAAAGCTATTAGAAGAACATTGAGTAAATTCATACTTCACATTGGAATTTTATTAAGAGAGGGAAAATGGTTCATACATAAAATACAAAGGATTATTGGGGATCAATGGGTGAAAGGAACCCATTGATGAATACTCCACGTACCTGAGTTACTTGAATTCTTGAAAAGGACTTGGATTTTAGAGCTTGAATAATTGAATTCTTGGGAAGAAACTTGTAATTTTGACTTCTTGGGAATAGGGAATGGTTTCACATTGTTAACTGATGGGAAATGAGGTAAATACTCCCCCTTTTAGGCTTTAATTCACTAATTGGGTGATTTGGGAGACGGGGAAAAGACCAAAATGGCCCTTGGACTTTTAATAATAATGCAGGGAAACACAGCCTCTATGGCACAGAGGTTATCATGGAGATTAACCTCTGTGACATGGCGTGCACCGCGAAGAATAACCTTCATGAAATGCTATGTATCACGAAGGCCTATCCTCTATGACACGTCCAAATTGCGAAGGCATTCTACCTTTGTGGTCAAAAAACACCCTGAACCTATTTCAAAAATTTTGAAACTCCCTGAATGACCCTTTTAACATCCCTTAATACACTTCAACTCAAAAATCAATATTTCGAACTCGGGAAGGCCAAAAATAAAATGTTCAAAATCTTGGGGTCTTAAAATAGCTAAGTCTCTTGTACTTAGTGTAAAATAAATGCCTTGAACCCCCTTTAAACAAACGACTAATAGCTAGAAACGTGTTTAGTATCTTGCAGGGTATTACCACATGTGGACTTTTTGTTTTTTGAGCATGTCGTCAAGTAGAATGGTATTCCTCAATCCATAGTGAGTGATAGGGATCCTAAATTCCTTAGCCACTTTTATAAGTGCTTGTGGAGTAGACTTGGGACAAATTATAGTTCTTTACATCAAGTCACCCAAAATCGATGGTCAAATCGAAGTTGTGAATCTTATTCTTGGGTCTATGCTTAGGGCCATGGTTAATGTAAAACTCACATCATGGAAATAATCTTTTCTTTTAGTTAAATTTGCATATAATCATGTTATTCATAATCCTATTGGAATGTCTCTATTTGAGGTTGTTTATGGTTTTCTCCCCTAACCCCTCTTTATCTAACCTCTTTGTTTCAAGGTGTTGTGTTGAGTGTAGATGGTAATAAAAGGGTCAGGGCCATGGAAGCTTTTTCCTGAGAAAGTAAGACTTCAACTTGAAAAGAAGAATCAAGAAAAGACCAAGAAATTCAACAAAGGGTGAAAAGGGGTGGTTCTTGAACTGGGTGACTGGGTTTGAGTTCATTTCTAAAAGAAAAGATTCCCCTCAATAGAAATACCAATCTAACGCCTAGAGATGGTGGTTCATTTAAAGTTCTTGAAAGGATTATTGACAATGCCTACAAAATTGCTCTTCCCCCAGATTCAAGTGCACATTACATAGAACATTTGTAATATTTCTCATATAGATGTGTGTGATGAAGACCCCTTGAATTTGAAGGAAAATACTTCTCAAAAAGGGGAGACTAATACACCTCAAGGGTCCCCAAGGCATTTTAGAATGACCTAAGCCCGTGAACTTCAATATTGTTATTCATGAATAAGGATGCATTTGATTTAATTATGGAATCTTTCTAAGAATTTTATGTGTTTGTGATAAAAATTGATAGGTCATACGTTGGGAAGAAGAAGGAGGATTAGGATTTTGATGAATTCAACATCCAAACAAGGCCCTTACTTTCATTAAGGGAAAAAATGTAATAACATAGGGTCTTATTTATTTGCTTAGAATGAGCAGTTTCTTTTATGTTGGAACACTTAGAATGTGATGACTAAAAATACTACATTGTTAATCGGAGATTATGAGAGCTTTCTAAGCTTTTAGTTGTTTCTTGTTTGGAAAGAAGAGTTGCTTAGGATATCAATTCCCCTGAGGTTCTTCTTAAAATTAGGCGCTTGTTGGGATATTTGAAGAATATCACTTTAATTTATTAAATTTGGTTGTCTTTGATTCTCAATTTGTGTCTATCTATTTATCTTCTCGTGTTTTATTATTCATCCTCTTATTATTAGTCGCAATCGTGCTTCGTTTTCTTATTAATCAAAGCTTCCATTCTAGAGTTTGTATCATACTCAATAGGTATCGTAGGTCGACTGAGCAAATAAGAAATAATATAAGTAAAGAAATACTATGCGTATGTCATCTGCAAATATAAAAGTTTCCAAATACTAGATCACACTGCCTTCATCAAAAGTTCTAATATATGTACATGAAATCGAAATAAAAGCAAAACACATGAAATGTATATGGAAACTAAGTACACATCCAGGGAAATAAATAAAGAAAACATGAAAGGTGTATATTCAATGCAATGCAGTGATGATAGAGTCATGAAGAATAAATGAAAGTCATTGCATGACTTTCTGTATACACCTATCGAGCATCAAAGCTCCTAATATATGATCCATGGGAAGTTTTCAACCCATATACCATCACAAACCTCAGTCACCTCTCTAACTTTTTTCACAAATCAAGGTTCCCATAAAATATCTCATTTTTCTTTTAAAAAATGTTCATTAATAGTACAAACAACTCATGAATATGTATGCATGAAATGAGGATATAATGCTCACAATCAAATTAGTATGAAAATAACAGTCCATTTGAAACATGTATGAGTGATCCCAGAAATCAACTCAATATTTGATAATTCATGAAATTTGTTATCATTTGGAACCACTGGAACATATTTTCATGTAAGATATCATTAGCATTATATCAACCCCTAACTCGGGCATTTCTATCATAATAAAGGTAAACAAAGCTTAACAAGGCCTACAATATCTATTAAATCCTATACACGAGCATCACAATAAGAATAATGGTATTCAATGCACAAATAAGGACAATGATGTCACTTAAATCCCTCGCATGGGCAACACGCAATATATGATATCTCAAGTCAGCCATAATACAATATAAGACCCCACATAAGTACAAAACATAAATAATAATCTCAAAATATAACTCCCAAGGTTATTTTCCCGAACTCATAGCATGCTTTACTTATTTATTAACTATCCAGTCTAGTTTGGAAAAATTTAATCCACAACCTACCTTAAAGTGATCAAAGCCAAGCCTAAAGCCTTCAACATGGAGCCTTTCCAGTCTTGAATGATCTTGGAATCAACTAAAACATTCAAATTTAACATCTACACGTTAAAATAAAACCAATAATACCCATATCAACTACATTTAAGATGGGTCCAAAAGAGGTTCAAAAAATGAGCTCGAATACAAAAAGGATAAAATCAAAATTTTATTTTAAAAACAAGTTCCCCTTGATTATAGAAGTTTACTGTGAAAACCCAAGTGAAAATAAATTTAAAATGAGGCTCAAATTGAAAAAGGGCCATTTTTAAAATTTAGCAGCAAAAACCCAAAAATGATCTATTTGAAATCGATATAAAAGGGTATTTTCAAAGATATAATCAATGGGAATTAATAAAAATAGGAGTTTGTAGCTTATCCTTGCTCAAATAGTGAAGCAAACCTTAGAATTTGCCTATTCCTGAAGCTTGGAAGTCCAATAATGGTGATAACTTGTGAAATGGGATACTAATACTATTTAGTTGATAGTACCTTGCAATTGCAAAGGTTAATGTTGAATGGCCATTAAGTTGGTCAATGCGATCACGATGAGTCAACCAAAATTGGTTCATCAATTTACTTTTTACAATTGCAGTACTACACCTTACAATCGTGATGAGTTAATCGATAAAGGGTTACTATCACGACACATGGCCACACGATTGTGATAGGACCTATATTGCTAAACCAGAAACTACAAACCTATAGTTGGAGATTTAGGAAAAAGTCCCGATCATTCCCTCATAAATTATTCGAGACCCCATAAAAACATATCAAATATGCTATTAGGTTATTTTGATGTTTCAGACTCAATAGGAATGCCAGATTTTTGAAAACACAAATTAGCCCCCGAGTCTCTTTTATGAAAAATTTTTACTAGTTTTCAAACAGTGGGTCAAAATGTAAAATAAAGATTTTAAACGCGAACCAACCCTGAAACTAACCCAAAATCAACCTTCTATATCTTATAGTATTGTCTAAATAATCATCCGGCACTCAAAACATAAAATGTTGACCTATGTAAAACCAATGGCTTTTAAAACCTTTAAGAGCCTTAAACTCTCCCAAGTTATTCTTGAAGGCATTAGGAATCATGCCAATCATCCCCATACCCCAAAATCAATATATAAATTTATATATATAGTCAATACATACAAAATAGAAGATTTCATATATAAATTTACTATAATATCTACCACTAATACACAAGTTTATATTCAAACCATAAGGCAAGAAAGTACCAGAATCTGTAAAAAGTTGGGGTAACTCCTACGCGTATTTGACTCAATCTCCCAAATAGCCTCCTTAACTAAATGGTGTCTCCACTGAATCTTAAACAAAGGAATATCTTTAGGATGCAACCGTCTAAAATCCATAGATAATATAGAGACAAGATCCTCTTTATAGGTTAACCTCTCATATAAATAAACCAAGTCCCAATAAAGCACGTGAGACTCATCTGATTGCGCCATAGCATAGATACATAAAAGATTGGTTGAATGGCTTAAAAGTAAAGGGACAACTCCAAATCATGAGCTACCTCACCAACTATCCAAAGTATCTCAAATGGGCCGATATACCTAGTGCCAAGCCTGCTCCTTTTCTCAAAGCCCATCACGCCCTTATGGGCAACCTTCAAGAGAAAACTTGATCACCGAATCCAAACTTAAAGGCACATAGCTCGTTATTGACATAACTTTTATTCATACTTTAGGGTGCCTATAGCCTATCCTAAATCACCCAAAATCTATCCAAAGACTCATGAAGCAAGTCGGTACCATGAGTTCTAACCTAGAAAGTCTCAAACAACTAATTAGAGATCAAGAATGCCAATTATACAACACCTTAAATAGTGCCATCTCAATACTCAAATAGTAGTTATTATTATAAAAAAAATTAACCAAGGCTAAATGGTGCTCCAACTGTCCTCCAAAGTCCATAAGACATGTTCGAAGCATATCCTCCAGAACTTGAATAGTCCACTTTAACTAACTATTGATCCGGGGTGGAAATTTTTGCTAAGGTCAACCTGAGACCTAACTCCTCCTGAAAGGTCCTCCAGAAGCTACAAGTATATACTGAGCCTCTATTAGAAATAATAAACATGGGTACCCCGTAATGATGAACCACCTTTCGAACATAGATACGAGCTAATCTCTCAACACTTAGGGATAAAATAAGCCAATTTGGTCAATCAATATACGATGACCCAAATATTGTTAGAACCATGAGAAGTATGAGGAAACCCACTCAAAAATTCCATAGTAATCCACTCCCACATTCAATTAGGAATAGAAAACCTCTAAAGTAAACCATCAGACTCAGATGCTCGACCTTAACCTGCTGAAATCACAAGCAATGAGATATGATGTATGATATATCCTTCTTTATACCACCACACCAGTAATATTGCTTTACATCTTAGTTTATCTTGGTCACCCCTGGGTGGATAAAATATCTAGAACAATGAGCTTCATGCCAAATCAATCTCACCCATCCAATAACTCTCGCCAGGCAAACTCAGCCACTAATCCTAAAAACACCATCAAAATCAAGAGCTATTGACTTAGACTTACCACTCAAAACCTTATCTTGAATCACCCTCAATCAATCATCACTAAACTAATAAACTTGAATCTGCTTTATCAAAAAAGATCTAGCATTAACAAAGTCTAGTATGCACTTAGGTGTCAAAATCATAAACAATTGGTTAGCTAAATATCAAATTTCTAAGGAAAAAGATCTCTTCTGCATCAAACTATATTATCCTTACCTTAATGATAAAGAATAGTGAGGTCATAATCCTTAAGAAATTCAAGCCAATGTTATTGTCTCATATTAAGATCTCACTGGGTGCATAAATACTAAAGGCTATGATAATTGATTTTGCCCAAATTATACCTCCAACAAAGTATAAAGTAGTTGTTTGTCAAATATATAACCTAGCTAGGTTGGGGTTGATCTCACTAGGAATAGGTCAGAAATCTATCAGAGCATGTTGATTTGTGAAAATAAGAGTAACAGTAATAATGTTGGGCAATTAGAGTTGTTATCAATCTAAGATGATCACTAGGATTGTGTTCCCCTTGGCTTTATAACTTCATAGACAGTTCGTTCTTGCCAAACTATTTTGCTGCCTTGCATGCAAAATCTAACAACTTATGTATCACCTAATCGTCTCTCGACCTTGGTTTGGGTGAATTTCACTCACTTTCTCTCGGTCTCAGAGTGTCGCATTACTAAACCTTGTTTTTTTATCTCAATTTAACTATATCCTCTCGGTCTCAAGTTAATTAGATAAAGGTTGATACCTTCAAATTACTGTTGTTATCTCTTTTTCCTACCATTCATCTCTCTCTCAAGCAAGTATCAAATACGGGTGAATTCCTAACATTTGCAACCACTAACAAAGCAATCAAAGTGAAGGAACCCCTAATATATGCAAAAATTCCAAGTTAGAATGACTTTGCACTAAAGTGTCTTTATTAATCCTTTAGGGTTCCCACAACTCAAGTTATGCGGTTTAGCTTCTCATAGTTATAAGTACACACATAGATTCCATAGATGAAAGCATAATAACGAACATGCAATAATAAAATAAAAACTTGAAATATCAAATTAATTGTAAACCTTAAAAACCAAGAAAAATAATTTCACGATCAATAATGTATCTCAAAAATCAAAATAATGTCAAAAGTGTATATAGTGCGTAAACTAATAATAGAACATCCAAAGGGTATATATGGATACAAAAGAAAACATATTCTAAAAAATGTAGGAAACTATAGTCGGCATCTACTCATGATTCGTGGATTGAGTCATAGGTACAACCCATGAATCGTGCCTTGGGTTATAGAATCTAAGTGAAATTTTCAACTTTGCAAAATTTCCTACCTACGAGGAAACCTGTGGGTCGTGGGTTGTACCTATGCCTCATAGGTAGGTTTGTCAGAATCACACTTTCATCAACCATCTTCAAAACTTTAGAACTTTAACCCATGTGGCCATCTTTGACTCGTAGGTACTACTCATGAGTCGTAGGATGACTCGTGGGTAGCCTTCTCAGCAACTCTTCATCCTTTTTTCTCATCCCTTGCTCCGAACTATATTATCCTACAAAATCAACATAAAAGTGCATCACATCTAACAAAAATACCTACTTACTTGCACAATTTCAATTTTTTAAGCATTGAAAGTGCCACGAAACCATGGCACATCAATGATCCGAGAAAATACCACAATGGACTCCATACAAATAATGTCTCCACAATTTCCACACAAACATAATTGTGGCCAACTCCAATCATGGGTAGGTCATTTTTTCTCATGAGTCTTTAATTAATGTGAAGCATAAGCAATCACCTTACCCTTCTGCATCAACACTGAACCAAAACCAATACCAAAAGTATCACAAAAAATAGTAAACCTCATGCCCTCACTGGGAAAAGTCAAGATAGGACTTAAAGTCAATAATTCCTTGAGCTTTTGAAAGCTCGCCTCATAAGCATTTAACCACTAAAAGAAAAGTTTCTTCTGATTCAACTTGGTCAAAGGAGCCACAATAGATGAGAAAACCTTGACAAAACACCAATAATACCCTGCTAAGATAATAAAATTTCGGGCCTTGGTAAGAGAAGTAGGTTTAGACCAATCATGAATTGCTGCTATCTTGGCCAAATCAACCGTAATGCCATCATTTGTCACCACATGACCTAAGAAAGAAATTCTAACCAAAACTCACACTTAGAGAACATGGAATAAAATTTCTCATCTCGTAGTCTCTAAAGTAAAGTTCTCAAGCATCTTAGATGGTCGGCCTCATTCTTGGAGTAAACTAAGATATAATCTATAAATATAATCACAAAGGAGTCAAGATATGATCGAAATACCTAGTTCATCAACTCTATGAATGTGTTGGGCATTGGTTAACCCAAAAAACATGACGAAGAACTCATAATGAATGTATCGAGTCCAAAAAGCCATCTTTGAAACATTCAAAGCTCTAATCTTCAATTGGTGATACTCAAATGTTAAGTCAGTATTGGAAGACATAGGAGCACCCTAAATTTGGACAAAAAGATCATCAATGTAATGAAGAGGATACTTGTTCTTAATCGCCATTTAATTACCGATAATCAATACACATGTGAATATATCATCCTTCTTCTTTACAAACAAAATAGGGGCACCCCAAAGAGATACAGTAGGTCTAATGAACCCCTTACTCAACATATCTTTCTCTTTCAATTCCTTCAACTTGGTTGGGTCCATCCTATAGGAAGTAATGGAAATGGTCTTTGTTCCCCACTTCATATTAATAGAAAAATCAATATCATGTTCTAGAGCCATACCAGGAAAATCCATAGGAAACACATCCATGAACTCACGAACAACCTGAATAGAATCCAAGAAAGGTAATAAGGGAGGCATACCAATCAAATCCATAGGGAACACATCCATGACCTCGCGAATAACCTAACCTGAATCTAAGAAAGACAATGAGGATATTCTAGTATCGCGAACATAAGGAAAATAAAACAACGCCCCCTTTCTACTATGTGGCAAGATTGTAGAAAAATATAACTCCCTATGAACTGGAATTAAGCCTATCCTTCCAAGTTATCCTTGAAACACATTTGTCTCTTAGGTCACGGTATTGTCATAACAATCCTAAATAGCATGATAGGGAGATAGCCTATTCATACCCAATATAAAATCAAAATCAATCATATCTACGATACTTAGGTCTATCGAAGTCTCACATCCTATAAAGGTCACTACACAAGATTGGTACACTCGATCCACCACTAAAGGAACTCCTATGGGGATAGAAACATGAATAGGCATAACAAGAGACTTATGTTTCTTTAAAACTAATAGACTATATATATATACGCATCAGAGAATGTAGATGCAGGGTAAAATAATATAGAGGAAAATCTACAGTAAATTGGGACAATACCTGTAATAATAGTATTAGAGGCCTCTACCTCTGGTCTTCCAGTTATAGAATAACACTGTCCACATCTATTTTTGGTCTAATCAATCCTATGACCACTACCATAAGCTCCCTTAGCTCTACCTCGAGCACCTCTAGCAATACCCTTGCAACTTTGTAAATCACCTCCCATTATTGGTACAGTAGTAGGTTAAAGAAAAACCTAAGAACCCTATCAGGCAGGTCCATACACATTCAAAAGACAATCTTTGGCCAAATAACCAACCTCCTTACAAATATAGCATTCTCTATGGCCAAACTCAATATTAGAGGGTGCAAATAAACTTAAAAAACTACCTTAGTCTAAAGAACAGAAGATTCAATCCCCACTCACCTGACCTGATACCTAGCAACCTGGAGTAGTAGAGACTGAAGGTCCACTACCAGTTCCCTATAAAGTAGCTTTGACTAGCCTACCATGATAATTACCGGAACCTTTACTAGAGAAATCTCTACCTCAAGAGGTATAACCACTAAATATGCCCTATCGGTGCACCTTCTTGGTGCATCCATAAGTAGCCTGGGTAATAGACTCATCAACTTTCCATACTGTATAATACTCTAAAACCCCTGAGACTACCATCTAGGGTGCATCCAATTTATAAGTATCCTTAAACCTCTTAATAAACTTCTAAATCCTTTCTGACTTAGTGGAGTTATTGGCAGTTGAGTATAAGGATAGAGCATAAAATGCTACCTCATACTTGGAATAGACATAGATCCTGCCCTAAGTGATCAAACTCATCCGTCATCTGATATCTCAAGTGTTACAAGACCAACCTCTCCAAAAATGCCTTAGAAAACTAGTCCTAAGTAATAGCAGGTGAACCCAAAGGCCTCCAACTAGATAGAAAGCTCCACCATTTCTTGCCAGATCCATTAGTTGATAGGTGGTATAAGAAACTCTATAAGGATCAAAGGATCCAAGATTATGTAACGTCTTTAGGTAGTCAATCAAGAAATCATAGGTGTCCTCACTAATTGTACCATTAAAATAGAAGGAGTTAAGTAAATAAACCTCTCAAACCTTTTGATCATCAGAAGACATCACAATACTGGAGCAATAAGAGAAATAGTATATTTTGTAGGTAATAAATCCATATGCAGAGGTACCCCAGATGATAGTTGTACCCCTTAAGTAGAAATATCATAAGTAGATATCGGTACGGGTGATGGAACACCACTCAAAATTTGAGGAATACTTTGTACACTCAAAGTAACACCCTTCAATCAGGATATGAATTAGTAGACCTTGTAGCACTAGGGTGTTAACTAAACCTTGTGGGACTTGAGATGGCCCTGCACCCCTTGTCTGATTGTCATCCTAGTATACTCAACCTCAAGCTCAGGAGATGCCTCTCTAGCATGCTCTCTGGCTGGGGAAGCTCTTCATGCCCATTCTCTACCTCTAGGCCGACCACGACCCCTACCTTATCCTCTAGCTTAAACTTTTGCATTGGGCTCTAGCTTTGCATCCCAAGACCTAATTGTCACCATCTACGCAGAAAAGAATGGAATGTAAGTTTAGAAGGTTAGGTATGAATAAAATGCATAACAAGTAATTAAATTAGAGAAGTTGTTCCTCAAGACATCCTATAACCATTCCAAAATAGATAAGAACGTCAATGTACCAATCTGTGAGACTTTACTAGACATCCTGCTCTTGCACTTATGAGACTAGTGAACCTATCCTCTGATACAAATTTTTCATGACCCAAAAGTTGAGGTCATGATAGTAACTATTGATACCTACCTCGATAGATAAAAGCCAATTATCTAAAATAGAAAGAAGTTCAAAATTATTAATAAAATAAGATAAAGAGACTTCAAGAATAAAATCAAGTGAACACAATACATAGTAAGGCAAAAGCCTAAAAGAAAGTTGTTATAAAACCCCCCTAAAATCTAGGGTCATGAGTACTAGCATCTAAAATAAGAATAAAATCTAAAGAAAATACATAACATGTCGTTGAACATAAACAAAAATAGAATGAAGATGTAAGGAGGTCCAGAAGCATCTCTGAACTCTAGAGTGTGACAGTAACTCAAGTCAATCACTAAATAGCACGATAATTTCTCATGTTTAATACTCAAACTAGTGTTTACACTAAATGGACACAGTAAGGTTGAGTACCATCCGCTTGTACTTAATAGGCATTGTAGGCCGACTGAGCAAAGAAAAAAATAATATAAATAAAAAAATCTATGAGCACATCACATGCAAATAGAAAAGTTCTCAAATGGTAGCTCACATTGTCTCCACTAATAGTTCTAATATATGTACATAAAATCAAAGTAAAGGCAAAACACACGAAATATATACAAAAACTAAGTATGCACCAAGGAAATACATAAAGAAAACACTTAAAATTTATATGCAATGCAATGTAATAATGATAGAAATATGAATAATAAATTAAAGTCATTGTATGAGTTTCTATATATACCTATTGAGCCTCAATGCTTCAAGATGGACCCATGGAGGGGTTCGCAACTCATATACTATCTCAAACCTCAATTCACCTCTCTGGCTTGTGTTGATAGATTAAGGTTCCCATAAAAATATCTCATTTTTCTTTCAAAGATAGTGTTGCTCAATATTACTAACAACTCATGAATATGTATGCATGAAATGAGGATATAATGCTCACAATCAAATCAGCATGAAGATAACAGTTCATTCGATACATGTATGAGTGAGCCTAAAAATTAACTCAATATGTCAATAATTCATGATATCAGTTCTCATTTGAAATCATTGGAATAAATATTCATGTAAAATCATTAATAACTTATCAACCTAATGCATTTCTATCATGATAAAGAAAAACAATACTTCATTAGGCATTTAATATCTATTCAATCCCTAGCACAGGCATCACAATAAGAACAATGGCATTCAATGCAAAAATAAGGCTAATGATATCAAATAAAGGCCCTGCATTGGCAACACACAATATATGATATCTCAATTCAACCATAATACGCATATAATCCCCCACACGATCACACAACTGTAATAATTCTCATTGTTATTTTCCTCAATCCATAGCTCGCTTTACTTAGTTATTAAATATCCATCCTAGTTTAAAGAAAGTTAAGTCATAAGCTACCTCAAAGTGTCGAAACTCAATCCTAACGCCTTCAACACGAAACCTATTCCTTTTCGAACGGTCTTGAAATCAACTAAAACATTCAAATATAACATCTATGCATTAAATAAAAGATAATGATACTCATATCAACTATATTTAAGATAGATCTAAAATGGTTCAAAAATTGAATTCAAAAACAAAAGCAATAAAACCATAATTGTATTTTAGAAACAAGTGACCTAATACTATAGGAGTCTACAGTCGAAAACCCAAGTAAAAACAAGGCTCAAATCAAGGAAAACTATTTTTAAGATTTACCAGCAATACCCCTAAAAAGCCCATATGAAATCAAGATATAAAGGTATTTCAAAAGATATAATCAATGGGAATTAGTTAAAGCAAGAGTTTGAAGCTTACCCAATCTCAAATGGTGAAGAAAACCCTAGAAATAACTTATTCCTGATGCATGGAAGACCAAAAATAGTGAAATATGCTATTTATACTCTTCAGTAAATTGTACCTCGCAATTGTAAACCCTTTTACAATCACGAAGGTCAATGTTGATCAGCCAATAAGGGTCATTGCAGTCGTGTAGATTGGCCTCTTAATTGCGATGAATCAATCCAACTCGATCTATCATTTACTCTTTGCGATCGCGGTACCCCACCTCGTGATTGTAATGAGTTGATTGATCAAGGGTCACAATCAATACACATGGCCATGTGATTGTGATTGGACACTTGATGTTGCATTAGAAATTGCAAATCAACAGTTGGAGTTTTGGTAAAATAATCTTGATTAAACCCTTGAGATTTATTTCGGACCCCACAAAAATAAATCACATATAATACTAGGCTATTTTTGTTACGACCTGATTTCTTGAGTCATAATGGCACCTACCTTATTTCCCCCAGTAGGCAAGAAAAGTCATAGCCCAAAATAATAGATAATGGGCTAATAGGCAGAAAGTAATAATAAAAAGTAACAAACAGAAAGTAAACATATCTCATATACTAAAATGAGGGAAAGAAAATGACCAAATACACAAAAGAATCCTTCCCCAGACCCGGTAAGGTCGGTACCAGAGCCACTACTAAAAGATACCCAGAGTACTAGACAAAATCCAAAATATAGCCCGTATACACAATTAGTCTCGAGTACAAAAAGACTAAACCATAGTAGAAAGAGAAGGATTAGCCCCAAATGACAGTAAGCTCAACCTGCACCGAATCAATACTAGAAGGTAGGAACCACATCAACGTCGACTGCTAGTACCCAGATCTATAACTACTTCAAAATCCACAAGTTTAGAGATGATTACCATTGTCAAGTTCAACCACCAAAACCATGCACCCACATGTCCAAAACCATATTTAAGACATAGAAAACCATAATTAAACAATGGGAAAACATTGTTCAACCACAAACATTCAAAACCCCCAACCTTTATTTCAAAACTGTAATAATACTATCAAATTCATACATTAAAATATATGCTTTTAACAAATAACAATGAGGGAAGAGTAACATGCCTGAAATACTAAGAAATTCAGAATAGATAGCACCTTGAAACCTAGATGATCACTTTCTTTGAAAACCTAGCCTTAGCTTGAACAGAGAGTTTGAGAGAGAATTTTGGAAGTGTTTTATTGGGAATGATGTAATAATAAAGTGCCAAAGAAGAATCTAAGTCGTGGGGTCCAAAGGGTTAAAGTGGGAAATGTCTAAAGTGCCCCCAACTTAAAATTTAAAAAGTGTCGCGCTTGGCTATGAGTCAACCCATTGACTCATCACTGCATAATAAGACTCATAGCCATGAGTTGTATCCTAGAAAGTGAGATGGACACCATACACTATCCACCTTACAACTCCATGATTACTCTCGTGGCCTAACCCTATGACTTATAGGGTCTAGTTATGACCAACACAGTACCCAAAGGGGTTAGACACTGGAAAACATATGACTCAACCCTACTTCTTGTAAAATATCCCTATGGCTCTCAGTGAGATACTCGTACTCAAAACAGAGTCAATCCTTTAAGTTTCTAATTTAGTTAAGATTTGTCCTAACGACTCGTCACCCCTTTTAATGACTCTTATTCCTAAGTCATAACCAAGGTAGGAACCCAAAAACCATTCACTGGACACCTTATGACAAGGGTCACTGGCCTATCAAGACACCATATGACTCATATAATGATTCATCAATAGGGTGGTGATCTCAAAGCTCAACGAATTTCCCAAGGGATAAGATTCGAGGCGTTTTAATTCTCCCCCACTTGGATCATTCATCCTCGAATGATAGGACAAGGCATTGACTAGCACGATTAAATCCCAAACATCTCTACTCTTCTCTTTAAGATATAAAATAGAATATAAAGGAATTCACAATCTCCCTTTAACAAAGGCAGAAAACAAGGATGTTAAGAACAACATATACCTTAAGCAAGATTTTCAATAATAGGGAATAGAAATAGATACTTCGACTTCTTATCCTTTTTGTCTTCCCAAGTAGTCTCTTCAACCTTGTTGTTTATCCGTAGAACTTTTACCTAAGCTATATCCTTAGTCCGCGATCAACGAACTTGCCGATCCAAGATTTCAACCGAATTTCCTCATAAGACAAGAATTTAGAAATACCAATATTCGTGGTAGGCACAATTAGTGATGGATTGCCTACACACTTTCTCAACATAGGCACATGGAACATCGGGTGAATAGATCTCAAACTAGAGGGAAAATCCAACTCATATGCAACACTACCGACCTTCTTCAAGACCAGATATAACCTGACATATCGGGGATTAAGCTTCTCCTTTTCCCCAAATTGCATTACCCCCTTCATGGGAAATACCTTCAAGAACACCTTGTCCCTAGCCTCAAACTCTAACTCACTATGCCTCACATATGCATAGGAGTTTTAGTGACTTTGGGTGGCTTTGGGTCTATCCCGAATCAGCTTTACCTTCTCTACGGATTGGTGAACAAAATCCGAACCAAATATTTTTGCCTCACTAACCTTGAACCACTTAATAAGAGACCTACACCTCTAAGGCCTCAAACGGAGCCATCCCAATACTAGAGTGGCAGTTATTGTTATATGAAAACTCTATAAGAGGAAAATGTTCAACCCAAATACCACCATAATCAATCACGCAAGCTCAAATCATATCTTCTAATGTCTGAATAATCCTTTATGCTTGCCCATCTGACTATAGGTGGAAAGTCATACTAAGACTCACTTTAGTCTCCAAACCTCTCTTAAATGACCGCCAAAACTGGGATAAGAACTGAGCACCATGATCTAATATGATAGAAATAAGTGCCCCATGCAACTTCACAATTTTCTTAATAAATAGTTTGGCATAATCCTCCACTGAGAAATTAGTCCTTACTGGCAAGAAGTGAGCCAACTTTATCATTCTATCCACGTTGACGCAAATCGAATCAAACTGATTTCGAGATACAGGAAGATCGGTAATGAAATCCATATTAATCACTTCCCACTTCTACACAAGCCACTCAATTTCTTGATACAACCCTCCAGTTCATAAATGCTCAACCTTCACCTGTTTACATACCATGCATTTGGCCACAAAACTAGCCACGTCTTGCTTTATATTGTTCCACCAATAGATTTCCTTAATATCATAACACATCTTCGTCGAACTAGGATGAGTGGCGTAACACAACTCATGAGCTTTGGCCAAGATTCTTTCTCACAACCCATCTACATTGGGAACACATAATTTTCCCTGGTACCATAAGGTACCATCACCGTTAACCTCAAAGGTCATCACTTTTTGGCCACCTACATCTCCCTTGATTTACATCAAGATAGGATCTAATGCTTGTTTCTCTTTCACCTCAATACCACGAGATGACTTTGCCACCTCTTGAACAACTACACCACCTTCTTCAGTCTAAGAGACTAATTTCAAGGTTAGACAAATAGTGAATATCCTTTACTAATTCTCACTTATCCTCATCCACATGAGCTACAATTTACATGGATAACCTGCTAAGAGCATCAGCAGCTACGTCGGCTTTACATTGATTATAGTGAAGACTCATGTTGTAATTCGTGAGTAGCTCAAACCACCTTCTTTTCCTGAGATTTAGCTCTTTCCAAGTGAACACGTATTGCAAACTCTTATGATCAAAAAAGATATCCATATTCTTAGCGCGAACACCACAGCTAATAATTCTAAGTCATGAGTCGAATAATTATTCTCATACACTTTCATCTTACTAGAAGCACAAGCTACTACCTTGCATGCTGCATCAAAATATAACCAAGATCCACATGGGATGCATCACAATAGACCACAAATCTGTTAGTGCCTTCAGGAAAAGTCAATATCAGAGCTGAAGTTAGCTTATTCTTCAGATTCTCAAACCTATACTTACAAGCGTTGGACCATAAGAACTTTACCTTCTTTTGAGTCAACTTAGTCAATGTGGCAGCTATTGAAGATAAACTCTCCACAAATCTCCTACAGTAACCGGATAAACCTAAGAAACTCTGAATATCAGTTAAAGTCGTAGGTCTAGTCCACTTCTTAACCACTGCAAACTTCTGCGAATCCATCATGATCCCTTCACTAGATATGACATGACCCAGAAAAGTGGTGTTCAACCAGAATTCACATTTTAAAAATTTGGCATATAACTTTTCCTCTTCAGGGTCTGCAATATGATGTAGAGGTGATCAACATGATCCACCTTACTCTTAGAGTACACCTAAATATCATCTATGAATACAATGATGAAAAAATCTAGAAATTGATGAAAGACCCTATTCATCAAGTCCATGAATATTTTCGGGGCATTAGTTAACCCAAAAGACATATCCAGGAACTCAAAATGCCCATATCGAGTATGGAAGGCAGTCTTAGGGATATCTACCTCCCTAATCTTTAGCTGATGATACTCGTATCGAAGATCTATCTTAGACAAAAACTTAGCACTCTGAAGCTAATTAAATAAATCATCTATCCTCGGAAGAGGGTACTTATTCTTTACCATCACCTTATTCAATTATTGATAATCAGTACACATATAAAGGGAACTATCCTTCTTGCGCACGAACAACATTGGTACGCCCCCATGAAGAAATACTAGGATGGATGGAAAACCTTGTCTAAAAGATTGTTTAATTGCTCTTTAAGCTCTTTTAACTTAGTTAGAGCCATTCTATACGGGGGAATAGAAATAGAATGAGCGTTTGGAACAAGATCAATCCCAAAATCAATCACCCTATTGGGAGGGACACCATGAAAGGTCATGAAGGAAGACCTCAAGAAATTTATTCACCCCCGAGATGAAATATTAAGAAGGACTTTTCGATTTGGAATCCTTAACCCAGACCAAATGATAATGATATCCCTTGGAAATTAATTTTTGGGCTCTAAGATATGATATGAACCTTCCTTTAGGCACTAGAGAATCACCTTCCCACTCAATGATTGGCCCATTTAGGAATTTAAAAATGACCTTACTGGTTCGATAATCTAAAGAGGCATGGCACTAGTGCAACCAGTCCATCTTCAATATGACATCGAAATCAACCATGTCTAATTCAAATAGATCCATCAAAGTCTCTCGACCACCCAAAGATACAACAGAACCCCTATAGACTCTCCTAGCAACCATAGAGTCACCCACCAGATTAGAAATATAAAAGGGGTCCAAAATACACTTGGGATTGAAACCAAAATGCACAGCCACAAATGGGCTCACATAATAAATAGTGGACCCCGAGTCAAGTAAATAATACACATCAAAGGAAAAGAGTTTCAACATACCAGTAATAACATCAGGCGATGCCTCAGACTCCTGACGGGTAGTAAGAGAATAGAGTTGGTTCCTACCAGTGTTGAAGCTAGATGGTGCACCCTTTTATGTAGAAGCTGGGGAAGAGGGAACTAGAACCCTATCTTCCCCAAAAGAAACATCACCAACGAGATATTTTCTGAATATATTCCTTGGCTGACTATAATTTAAGCACTAGTCCCTTCTCTCATGATAGCAACCCTGATGCAATCAGCCATAAATATGTATGGAGGATATAATAGAGCTGATTGGGCTCTACTAACCTGAGATTAGGCACCCTGTGCCTTAGAAACATTGCCACCCTAAAAATGTATATTATTATATGACTTTTGGTAGGGAGCACTAGTCGTAGAGTAGGACCCAGAATTTCCCCACTTCTTTTTGGACCACTTTCCACTATGCCCATCATTCTACTGTTGACCTCCTTCTTAATCTAAATTTTGGAATTTCTTGTTGTATTTCCCCAATTTCAATCTACTTCCTCTTCTCTTCCTTCACTTGTTGCATATACATAACCTTCCTGGAGATGTCCATGCCCTTGTTCAACAATTTAGCCTTACTCTCCAAAATCAAGTCCCGAGATAACTCGGAAGTTAACTTCCTCATTCTAGCCCTTATGCTAGAAACCAACTCCAGAGCATATTGGGATAACTGGTGAAACTTTAAGGCATACTCCTTGACTGATTTCTTTCCTTGCTTCAGGTTAACGAACTTTTTTGCCTTCACGTCCCTCAGCTCTTGAGGAAAGAAATAATTAAGAAAAGCTCTAAAAAATTCCTCCTATAAGGCAAATTCAACATCTACACCTCTGAGTTGCTCCCACTCTTCATACCACTGATGAGCTCCATCCTTCAACTAGTAGGCTACAAACTTCACACCTTCCACCTTAGTAATATATATTACCCAAAAAATATTTTCCATTTTATCTATGAAGCCTTGAGGATCCTACTTAACTTTTATGCCGATGAACACCGGAGGATTCAATATCATAAATCGGCCAACTCTAGTGGCCTTAGATGATGAAGCAACAGAATCCACACGCTCAATTTGAGAGGTGACCAACTGAGTGACCAAATAGAACAATTGACAAAACTCATCATTAGACACGTCGGATTAAGGTGTCTGATGATGGATAGGAGGAGCCAGTGGAGCTCCATTAGGACCATTAGAGATAGTGTCCCTAGACCTAGTCTGAACCCTTGGGTAGAAAGGGTTCCATTTCTATTGTTCTCAGTTAGGACAGAAGGGTTCCCACGGATATCAGATCTTCTCAGAGGCATGATCTTAAAAGCAAACAAGTAGGAATTAGAGAAATCCAAGACCTTAGACTCTTGATAACGCTCAATCTACAGCTCTCGTGGGAGTGTAAAGCGGTCGTTAGCAAATATAGAACCCAACCTGGGTTGGGTATCGATCCCACAGAGAATAGCTTGGCCAACAAGCAAGAGAAATTACTAGACTTTTAGTGCAAGTTTCGTAGGAAAGGGGGGATTGTAGTATGTAACCAAAACAAGAATGTAAGAACTGAAAATAGCAAAATAAAGAGAGATTGTCACGTGTGTTGTAAACAATGAGAATTGAGGCGTTGGGGTTATGTCCACCTTCTGAGGTATACGTCTCTATTGGCTATGAGTGTGTAGAGTCTTGACATGTAATTGCTTATAGAGAATTGTAGTCGATGGTAAATCCAAGCGTCTCTCGACCTAAACAAGGACTATTTCACTTTAACTCTCTCGAGCTTAAAGCGTGACTAACGGTACGAATTCTCCAAGAAGTTAGTCCAGGTACGGCACTAGCTTTTTAATAGGAAAGGGTGTCCTACTACCTTGACATTATCTCTTTTCCAGACAAATAACTTTTCTCTCGAACAAGTCAGATGTTAGACTGGCGTTGGTCTATGCGTCTTCTTTTCTAGACAAATAACCTTTCTCTCGAACAGGTTAGATGTTAGAATGGCGTGTTCTTGTGTTTGAACCGCAAAGAATGTAGATTTAAGATGAAGAGAATAATGATATAAGCAATATACTTGTCTTGAACTCACAAACTCATAGCTATAGATAGTAACTCATTCGGCTTCCATAACCCCAACTAAGAGATTTAGTTACCCATGAATGCGAAGGATATCACGTTTTGCATGGTGGATGGCGTGAATAGTAGGTGTTTGGCGTGTGGTTTTAGTGATTCCGTAGCAAGTAACGATTCTCTTGTTGTGGAATTTAAGAGTAGAAGAATGAAGAATTGAGAATGGGTTGTAGGAAGATGTCTTAATTGTAAGGAGATGAATGAATTGTCAGAATGTCTCCCCCCCTCTTTTAAAATCTCTAACATGATAGGGTATTTATAATACTCCTATCCTACTCCTCCTAAACTAATAAAATAAATAACCAAATCCTAATATACTAATGAAATCCTTGACCCAATTGTACTAGGGTAAGGTTACAAAATTATAATCCAAATAGAATGATGAAACACATAACCTAATTGCACTAGGTTAATGTATTATGGCAAAAATCCAGCTTTGTGTCTGTAAGTCCCAAAGTCTTCAGAAATGCTGTTTTAGCCCGGGACAGATTTTCCATGCAGCAGATTTAGTCCTTTATGCGTCCAGCTCCTTTCCATCTCGTTTGTGAGCTTTCTTTTGCGTCAAGTAAGCCATAAATTGCTGTATTTTGCATCATTTATACCTGAAACTTTCCTAATCACATTTGTTAGCTCATTTACAGGAAAAAGGACTAAAAGTGTACGAAATAGATAATTAGTTCTCGAAACTAGGCTAAAATATGGGCAAAATATATTGATATAGGCGCGTAATTTCGCCTATCATCAACTCTACAGCCCAAAAAATAAAACACAAGCAAGAGAAATATTTCTAAATACTTCGTAGCCTCTACCTTACAAGTGTGGCATGCTACATACCCTTACAAGAGACTTTACTCTACACGGCTTTATGGACACCTAATTGACCATGAACCTAGGCTTTGATTCCAATCTAACATAACCCAAAAAAGGGCCTGGCCATTTCGAGTATCTCAAGTCCAACCAAGATCGGAGACCAGCCCCAATACCCAAACCATTGACCACCCTTTACCCTATGTCAGATGAATTCTGAAAATATAATAAGATAAAATAGTATTAATTTAAAGACATAATAATAATCCTATAATCAAACCAAAATCCATAAGTAATTAACTATCTAATACCAATCCTAATGATAATACCAATACCAATGGTAACCCTAATACTAACACCGCCTATACCCATAGTAGTCCATTAAAGCCTCCAGTTAGAACCAAAGAATATCCATTCGGGACATGCCCACGACTAAAGCCAAAAATAAAAAAAAGAGTAATAATGACATAAGTAAGTCCATAGGATGAAATGGTGTCTTCCGGAGTGTGGAAGCTCACCACTTTATTCAAACTCAACAGTTGTCCCCGAATCACTAAGTCACTGGGTAAAGGAGTAGTAGTATGGATGATTCCTACATCACGTAAGATTACGTCTCCAAAAGATAGTTAGCGGGGTGAATGCTAACATGCAACTCAGGGAATAAAATAAAGTAATGCCATTAATCCAAACCAAATAAAAGCAATGCACATAAATAGTATGTAAATACATATATACATATATACCATAACAGGATAGGGAACAAGGTTTAACATGCATTTTAAAAACTTAACCTGGATTATGTAGCTTTACCATCATAAATTCGCCCATAAGCTATATGGGTCCAATGCTACACCCTGAACGCCCCCAGTGCGTGTAACCGCACGAACTGGAGATACCATAGGTAGCCGGGGATTTCCTTGTACCCTTCACCCTCTATGATATATATATATATATATACATATATATACTTAGGGGATTCCCTTCTACCTCACAAGATCAAGGTCATCAATACCACCTCTCATGTTAGAAAAAATCAGTTTACTATGACCGTTTTTCGGACTCACACCTTCACGGTTAGCTATCACAACCTCCATTATTGCCTAATTAAAAAATTTAAAACACAACCAACCACCAATTCCAGTAGTAAATTATTAAGACATTATTAAGTGGTATCGTCATACCAACCATAGCTTGCAAGCAATGTCTTTAGCCAACACTGAGGGATTCCGAAGTACCCTGCAGACTCTATTATTAAAATCACTTAGGAGATTCCCATGTACCTCACAAGTAAACCTCCTATTTTCTTTTCTTTATTTAGTAGGGCATTAAAATCCCCTCCAATAAGTCATGGAAAAGAAGTATCAACAAGCCTATAAATATCTTTTTATGAATCCTCTACTCCCTGTATATTTTACATATACCATATTAGTGATCAATATTTGTCTTTGATCTTTCAAAAATGCAGCCTTTATTGTAATCTGCTAGTCTGCATCACTAATTTCTTCTATCTCAACTCCATCTCTCACAAAAACTATATTTTTGGTTGATATTTATTCTTACCAAATTCGTTTGCACCTTTATTTTATACATATACAACTGTCTTCTACATTGAAATAGCTCTATAAGAGCTATAATAAAGTATTTATAATGTCTATTAAGCATTTTCAAACTATTGAAGGCTTGATGTGTGTTAATATATCTTATATTCTAAAAAATATCCTTTATCATCATTTACTAGGCATATTTGGATCCTCTCCTTTTGGAACCATCATTCTTGGAAGTTGGTAATCTAAGATTTTCTGCCTTTTTCCTCTTCTAGTGTTTATCCTTACTATCTTTGAAGATAAATCTCCAAGTTTTTTGCTTGTTCCCATATTTCTTCTTCCACTACTTTATCCTTCTTATTTTTTTTTAAATTTCTTTTCCACTTCATCTTTATACTTTTCCTAGTGTGTGACTATTTCATGTAGTATTTGGGAAGGGCCTTTTTTGCCTAGAATTAGCCTATAACATCAGTGGCTAGTCTATTTAACTAGTATCCATAGTGTCTATCAGAGCTTCATCATTATCATCATCCCTTACCTTTTTTATTTGTTCCACTTATAAATTAATATCATTATTTATGATAGCCAGCATTGTAGGTTGTGTGGATATCAAAAGATCCTAACTATTCAACTTGTAGTCAATTTCACTTTCTTCCACTTCTATGTTAATTTCTTTATCATCTTTGTCATCTCATTTATCCTTCATGTTTGTTTTGGGATTTTCTGAAGATGAAACCCTTTGTTCTTTGCTTGGTGAAGAACTTAAGTCAACTTTCATTAGAGAATGAGTTTTTTTTTTATTTTTAGGACTGTTGTGGAATGTTCTTTTCACCCAATCTCTTATGTTTCCTTCTACTGCTTCATTATGTATTACATTCTCATCATCTCTACTTTCCTGATGTTCTTTCTCTCATTTTCCAGGTCCTTAAAAAGATTGCTTGTATCCAGTGCTATATCACTCATAATCTCTCCTTTTTCTTTGTGAAAAAATTTGTTGGTAGGGTTCCATGATTTCTCCATTATTTGTTTTTAATTCCCCTTCTTTTTTTGTTGATTTTGTTGGTTGAGTTTTGCATTGATTTTTCTTCTTTTGAATTGTCAAGAATCTTCTTTAACTCTAGGTGTAAAGCTCTGTATTTCTCTTCACTATGACCTTGTAGCATGCACTTTTTGCAATAAGAGGGGGGAGAAAATCATATTATATCTTCACTTACAATATGTTGTGTATAATTCATCTTATCTTCAATTATCATCTAAAAAATTATGGTTTCTCTTTTAGCAGGTCCATTTGAACTTTAAGCCTAGCAAAGCTCGAACGAGTTTTGTTAATAGTAGCAAGATCCAAATGCAGTGGTTTACCTATAACATAGGCCAATGAAAACAGAGCTTCATTAACAAAAAAAAGGTGTAGAAGATTTGGTAATGAAATCCAGGCTATTTCTAATGAAGTTTCTTCTTCCACCTTAAAATTAGCATCATAGATTAGAGGGCACATTTGATACGAATATTCCTCTGTGTCAAAAAGTAATAAGTATCTTTAGGCATAATATTAATGAAGTCGTCAACCAGCTCAAACCTCATTAAAATATGTCTGTTTCTCAAGAAATCAATTTTATATTCTCCTTTAATACCACATTGTTTAGGAATAATCTCACATAATTCTTTTAGTTCAAGCCAACTGTATAAAAATTTGCCAACTACTGCATATTGTAAATTTTTAATTCTGCTCATCATGTGTACCTTTTGCTCATTCCATTTTATCACTGGTATACCATCCATGAAATTCACCTTTTTAATGGAATAGGATCCACTTCTACCTTTGTTTACAGTGTTTTTTGTATATTGGCATTCGAGGTTAAGGCAGCAACATAGTTACCAATAGGGTTAGACTTTAATATGGGATTTTTTGTTCTATCAATGGATTACCTAAAGGATTTAAAGGAGGGAAAATAAATTAAATAATAATATAAAATTTGAAAAGAAACAAAATCACTATAGCACAATCTAAGTACATTATTGTAAGGGGATTTTACTTTTGTAATAACCTATTTTGTTGTTATTAGAGACACCATGTTTATGGACATGCGGTACAGGGATTTTTTAAATATGATCTTGAACAAGTGTGGGATCTCGTGGTTAAAAATTTTGAATTTTAAATTTTAGGATGGACTAACATCATCCCACTATAGAAAAAAATTTCCTCTATAGTGGCATCGTGGTAGTGGCCAACCAAACACTATAGCAGGATGTCGAAGACAGAAATTGGACCCCATTTTATTTAAAAATCATTCTTCTTTTCAGTTGCAAGAAGAACGAATGAGGCTTCTAAAACCCATCAGGGTTGCCTCATGCACTGGCATTAATGGAGAGGAGATATTACACTAGAATGGGGTGAAATCCATGTGTTTCTCATAGAATTCATGTAAAAAATCACTTGCACAGAGTTAAAAGCCCATATTATGCCTTTATAGCAAATGTTTGGCATCCACATAGACTAGGTTTAATAGAGTAGTTTAGACGTGGGTTATAAAGCATGGACATGAGATAGATTAAAAGGAGAATTCATGATTAGGCCCTAGGTCACGGTGTTAAAATGGATAAAAATGATGAAAGCCTGATTGTTTGGGTAGGAATTTGTTGTCATTTGTGTTGTTGAAAATTTCCAAGTAATTAGCGTGTTGCTTTTGATGTTGTGCATCCTTGTATGATTAAACGTGTTGTACCAAAATTTGGTTAAAGCCTAATAAGTGCCTAATTAAAGGTGGTTAGTGTTGGTGGACTTTGAAGAATTTATGGTAGTAACCAGAGGAATGGTTGTAATGTAAGTATCAATGTTACGACGAAAGGTTGGGGTATAGTACGGTACGAACCATAGGTGCAGATGTATACCTTGGATAGTGTAAACCTTAACCAATACCTAATTAAGGTGCAAATGATAGGCGATAGGTTAATGTACTTGAAACTCAATTTGGTTTATATATGCATGATAACTATTACTTCATATTGCTTGATACAATGCATGTTCAAGGAAAATGAATGACTATTTGATATCCTAAGTGTAAATCACATCCAATAGACTTATATGAAAAGTTTGTTGGCTTTTATAATCATTTTTGTTATGATTCTTATGATATCTGTTGCTATTGCAGGATATACTGATATTTACACATCTCCATGAGATTATATTTAATAGTTTGAGATGTACTAATATTTATAAATTTTCCATCTTTCTTTATGTTTCTTCACAGCCTTGTTTATTATTCTTTATCTTGAGCTAGGGATCTATAGAAAATAGCCTCTCTACTTCGTCAGAGGTAGAGGTATGGACTGTGTATATTTTACCTTCCCCAGACCCCACTTTATGGGAATGCACTGAGTTTGTTGTTGTTGTTGTACCTGTATTTGGATATCTTCATGGAATTAGTTGATATAAGATAGATAGACACTTGATGTCTGGGATTTGATACATTCACAAGAGCTCATCCCTATAGGTCATGGCTAGTGGACGATCATAAGATCCTTAGCATTATGTATAAGGTACATGTGAGTGTGACGGTTCCTTAAGTATACTGGGTTATATGTATAATTATTATATTGATATCTTGAATGAATCGGGGATATTTTTCATTGTTATATTGGTTTCTTGATATACTCGGACTTATGTATTGACTTTGTATATTGTGGTTTCTTTAGTAAAAAGGTCTTACATGACTTACTATATTGGGTTTCTTGATGTAAATCAAGCTTATGTATTGACTTTCTATATTTGTTTTTTTTGTAAATTGGGATTATGTGTTGACTTGCTATATTTGGTTTCTTGACTAAATCGAGTTTATATGTTGACTTGATATAATTGATTTCTTGAGTAAAATGGGCCTATGTGTTGATTTTCTATATTTGGTTTCTTGAATAAACCGGGGTTAGGTGTTAACTTGCTATATGGGTTTCTTGATGTAAACTGAGCTTATGTGTTGACTTGCTAGATTATCTTCGTGTAAATGGATACTTGAGGGTACGAGTTGAATTACTAATGTATGTCACAACTCTTAATCATTTATCTATTTAGGTATTTGAGACATGCTTAGTGCATTATTGTAGAGTCATGGGTTGTTAACGTTGTTAATGTTTGAAGTTATTGTCTTGACTTGGTATATTATCTATATCGACATATTCTTGATTAAATTTTCTAACTGGTTGAAAAAGGCTAAGCGTCCTTAATGAATGTAACTTACTCTAAAGGTGTTTATGATTATGCTTATGGGAAAGTTATGGTCATGGATCTATCAATAGATAGTGTTGAGGTTGGGAAAACATGTTGTTGTCATCTTGCTAAGATAATTACTCATAATTATTGAATGAATATCTAATTACTAAGGGGTTATTGCGTAATCAAACTGTTGGAACCAAGTTAAGTGTTATGTAAGAGTCTGAAACGACAGATTGTTAAAGGTAGAAACCATTGGGCTAAGCATGTATCGGTGGAGCCACCCATATCAAAGGTTGGTCAGGTGCACATCCTTTATCGGAAAATTATGTTTTGTGTACATGCTGAATGTTAGCTATTATGAGTGTGTATTTAATTTTGTACACTCTTTTAACGCAAATAAGAAGAAATTTGTACACTCTTCACCAAATTTCTTGCTCCGTCATTTCCCTCACATTGGCAAACGTGAGTTTCCCGTATAAGTCATTCGAGACCCACACCTTCAAATCTTAGATACATAAACCCTATTAAGCTCAATTAAAAAGCCTTTCACATAACCCTTTCATCAACCATGGAATCATACATTAAGGTACACCATGGTATCGTCTCACCATTTAGATTGCAAGCTCATAATTATGCCATTACAATTCCATTAACTAGAGGGAATACCTCAACCCCCTTTGTTCATTAAATCAAGTTGGAGAAATGCCTCGACGTCCTCTAGTTTATCAAATTAAAACACAACCAACAAGGCCTTCAAATCCATGTTCATTGTTTAATCATTTATGCAATGCAAAAATATAGGTTTGTAAGTCAAACCAAGTGACAATTCCACAATTCAAAGCCATTTACACAAGTGGGTTGAGGGAATACAAATTTTTCAAAACCAAATTCCAAGTTCAAAACATCAATTTGAGGGATTACCTCGACCCCCATTCCAATTCCCACACCCATGCACCCCATTAGTTCAAACATTTAATTGAAAGCATGAACAACTCATGAAGAGCATGGAAAAACAATTCAAAGATCAACCATTCCAAAACCCTCAACTCATGAACCCACATTCAAATCCATACAATTAAACCATTTAAAACTCATGTTTTTCACAAAATATGATTTGGGGAAGAGTAACATGCCTGAAATGATCACAATTTTAGAGGGAATTTTCCCTTGGAAGCTCTAGACAATCAACCTTGACAAAACCCTATTGCTCTTTCTTAAGAGAATTTGTGAGAAAAGAGAAATTTTTCTGGTGTGTTAGAATGGGAATGGGGTCCCAATAAAGTTTTAAAGTTGTGGGTCACATTTGAGGAAAAGAGGAAATTTCCAAAGTTCCCTTAGTGAAATACTGAAAAATTGTCGCCTAATAGTTACAGATGACCGTACGACTTGCTAGGTCACGTTACGACTCATGGCCTCCAGTCATAGTCTAGACAGCATCAATGGGCACCCACACTGGTCTGGCTGTGATTCATACCATATGATTCAAACTCAGACATTACGACTAGTTTGGTCAAATCGTAGGCAAGACAGAACATTTGGGCATCACACTGGTTTGGCTACGGATGGGACTATAAAACACATATAGAGTATTTACGACTTGTTAAGAGACAATCATAACAGTAAAAAAAACTTTCCCAATCCACACTGATCAGGCTACGATCAGGGTCCTAGGACCCGTAATGACACCCAACGATAAGTAGGGATAGTCGTAGTTTGGGCAGCAAGCTCATAGGCTAAGAAATTTTCAATGACCAAAATTCGGAGTGTTTCATCCCCCCCCCACCCCAGGATCATTTATCCTCGAATGATGAGTTGACATATCCATTGGAATGATTTGACATAGAGTACAACCACACTTAACTTTAAAAAAAGACAGAAAACAAAGATATTAGGGAATACATATACCTTAAACATGATTATCCAAAGCGGGAATTAAGAATGGATATTTGGACTTATGTCCTCTTCATCTTCCCATGTAGCTTCTTCGGCCTTATGGTTCCTCCATAGAACTTTCACCGAAACTACATCTTTAGTCCTTAAACGATGGACTTTCCTATCCATAATTTCCTTCGGGACATCCTCATAGGAAAAAAAATCTGAAACACCTACACTCTCTAAAGAAAAAATCAAGGAAGGATCACCCACACACTTTTTCAACATCAAAACATAGAATACTGGATGAATAGAAACCAACCTAGACGGCAACTCAAACTTATAACCACATCGCCCACCCACTTTAAAATAGGAAAGGGACCAACATATTGGGCACTAAGCTTCCTCTTCTTTCCAAATTGTATCGCTCCTATTATGGGAGATACCTTCAAGAATACCAAATCATCCACATTACACTCTAACTCCCTACGCCTCACACCCGCATAGAATTTTTGGTAACTTTGGACAGCCTTAAGTCTATCCTGAATCACCTTTACCTTTTCCACTGATTGGTGAACCTAATTGGGAACAAATAACTTATTCTCACCAACCTCAAACCACCCAATAGTAGACCTACACCTCCTACCTTAAAGGTCTTCAAAAGGAGCTATGCCAATATTAGAGTGAAAACTATTATTGTATGCAAACTCTATGAGAGGCAAATGATCAACCCAACTACCACCAAAGTCAATCACACAAGATCTTAGCATACCCTTTAATGTCTGAATAGTCCTCTACACGTTTCCATCCAATTGAGACTAGAAAGCGGTGTGAAGGCTCTCCATAGTTCCCAAACCTTTCTGAAAAGAATGCCAAAAATAAGATGATAATCGAGTACCTCGATGAGATATGATGGAAATTAGAGCACCATGTAACTTGACGATTTCCTGAATGAAAAGATTAGCATAATCCTCTGTCAAATAAGTAGTCTTTACTGGAAAGAAATAAGCAAACTTAGTCATCTTATCGATGATGACCCAAATCGAATCAAACTAATTTTGAGATCGTAGAAGACTGGTAATGAAATCCATGTTAATCACCTCTCACTTCCATACAGGCAACTCAATTTCTTGGAACAACCTACCAAGCCTCAGGTACTTCACCTTCACTTGCTGATACACCATGAAATTAGCCACAAAATTTACCACATCCTGCTTCATGTTATTCACCAATAGATCTCTTTCAAATCATGGTACATCTTTATCGAACCTGGATGAAGAGTGTACCTTGACTCATGAGCCTCAGCCAAGATCCTTTCTTATAGCCCATCAATATCGGGAACACACAATCTACCTTGGTACGTTAAGATACCATCACCACTAATCTCAAAAGTCGTCACCTTCTGGTGAGCCACACCAACCTTGATTCTCATCAAAATAGGATCCGAAACCTATTTCTCTTTATCTTGGCACCTAGAGAGGACTTCACTACCTCTTGAACAATCACACCACCATCCTCAGAGACAAAAAGATGAACTCCTACATTAGCGGTGAATATCCTTCACCAACCCTTATTTCTCCTCATCAACATGAGATAAGATCCCAATAGATAACCTGCTAGAGCATCAGTAACCACGTTAGCTTTACCTGGATGATAATGGAGACTCATATCATAGTCTTTGAGTAACTCAAGCAATCTTCTTTTCCTGAGATTCAACTTCTTTTAGGTGAACACGTACTACAAACTCTTGTAGTTTAAGAAGATGTCACATGGACCCCATACAGGTAATGGTGCCAAATCTTTAAAGAAAAGACTATCGCCAATAACACCAAGTCATGAGTAGGATAGTTCTTCTCATGAACCTTTAGCTGCCTAGAAGCATACACCACAACCTTACCCTGTTGCCTTAATACACAACCCATTCCTACACGGGATGTATCACGATAAACAACAAAGCCATTAGTACCCTCGGGTAGGGTTAAAATAAGAGAAAAAGTCAACTTATCCTTTAACTTTTCAAAACTGCCTTCACAAGCATCAAACTATAGAAACTTCACCTTCTTCTGAGTCAATCTAGTCAATGGGAAAGCAATCTACAAACCTCCTATAATACCAATCTAAACCTAAGAAGCTCTAAATATCTATTAGAGTCACAGGTCTAGGCCACTTCCTAACCACCGCAACTTTCTGTGGATCCACCATAGTCCCTTCGTTAGAAATAACATGAGGCAGAAAAGTAACAGCATTAAACCAGAACTCATAATTTGAAAACTTAACATACATGCATTAATCCTTAAGGGTCTACAACACTATATGGAGGTGATCAGTATGATCTACCTCACTCTTAGAATAAACCAAAATGTCATCAATAAACACAATGACGAATAAGTCCAAAAACTAAAAAAAATCCTATTCATAAGATCCATGAATGTCATTAGTGCATTAGTCAAACTAAATAACATAACAAAGAACTCAAAATAACCATACTAGGTTTAGAAAACAGTCTTAGGTATTGTACCTGCATAATCTTCAATTGATGATAACCTGACCAAAAGTCTATCTTAGAAAAGTACTTTGCACCCTGGAGGTGGTCAAACAAGTCATGAATCCTAGAAAAAGGATATTTATTATTCACTGTCACCTTATTCAACTGGCGGTAATCTATATGTATTTGAAAGGACTCTTCTTTCTTATGCACAAAGAGTACCGGTGTGCCCTATGGGGAAATACTATGGTAGATAAAATTCTTATCAAGAAGATCTTTCAATTGCTCTTTAAGTTCTTTCAACTCAACTGTAGCCATTATATAGGGAGGGATAGATTTATGATAAATTTATTGAAGAAGATCAATCCCAAAATCAATATTTCTATCGGGAGGGACACCAGATAGATCATTAGGAAACACTTCAAAAAACTTATTGACTACAGGGACAGTTTGGAATTATAATCTGTAACCCATACTAAGTGACACAGACACCCTTTCAAAATTAATTTTTCAACTCTTAGATAAGAAACGAACCTTCTCTTAGGTACTAGGGAACTCTCTTCCCACTAGATCACTAATTCATCTGGGAATTGGAAACTAACACTTTGGGTCCTACAATTTAGAGATGCATAGCACAAATAGAGCCAATCCAACCCCAAGATAACATCAGAATCTAACATCTACAACTCTATCAAATCCACCATCGTCTCTCTATCACAGATAGATACCATACAACCCATATAGACTCTTATAGCCATAATAAAGTCACCCACTGAGGTAGACATAGAAAAAGGATTAGAAATACACTTAGGACAAAAACCAAAATGAATAGCCATATAAGGGGTCACAAAATAAAGGGTAGACTTAGGATCTAGTAGACAATACACATCATGAGAGAAAAGTTTTAGCATATTGATAACAACATCAAGAGATGCCCCAGAGTCCTGAAGGGTAGTAAGAGCATAAAAATGATTCCGACCAGTGCCAAAGCCAGAAGTAACACCTTTTGGTTTTTGAGTTGTAGAAGCAGCAATCGGGACCTTATTATCCCTATTAGTAATATTAGCAGATGGATAATTCCTTTAATTATAGCTAGGCTGGCCACATCTAAAACACTTATTTCTCCTTTTATCACAAAAACCATAGTGCAACTGACTATAAAATATGTAAAGGGAATATAATGGAACTGATTGGGCCTTACTGGCCTAAGAATGGGTGCCTTGTGCTTTAAACCCATTGTTGCTCTGAAAGCGACGATCATCAAATGGCTTAGGATGTGGAGAACTATCCATAAAATAAAACTAAAATTTTCCCACTTCTTCTTAGACCATTGCCTTCTATCTCTACCACTATCCTACTGGCCTATAACCTGCTCAAAATTCTTATACCTCTTACGTTGCCTTTTCTCTATTTCGACTTATTTCTTCTTTTCATCTTTAACCTATTGTAATACACCACAAGCCTAGAGATATCCATTTAACTATTTAATAAAGTCGTCTCATACTCTAGCACCAAGTTCTGAGATAAGCCCAAAGTAAAATTCCTCATCTTATCTATCATACTTGACACTAAATCAGGAGTATAACAGGACAACTGGTGAAATTATAGGGTATAATCTTTCGCAGACATCTTACTCTATTTCAAATTCACAAACTCTTCATCTTTAGCCTCCCTCAACTCTTGAGGAAAAAAATGATCTAAGAAGGAACTTGAGAACTCATCCCATAGTGCCAACTCTACATCATCACCCCTAGACTGATCCTAATCCTCACACAACTGATATGCCACATCCTTCAACTAATATATGACAAATTTTGTGCCCCAGAGTCACAAGCATGCATAACCCTAAATATCTACTCTCTTATAAATTGTCCAACTCAAGAAACCTCAGAAAAACTCACATCAGTACAAAAAGAACCCACTGATGTGACTAGGATGCCAACAACTGGGTCAACTAATCAATAAATAAAATTTGGCATTAGAAATGTCTTATTGGGGCAGTGGGGCTAATTATCATCAGTCTGAGGAGCTCGAGAAGGACTGGTAGAACTCCACATAAGGTAGTACAATAAGGAGCTAGAGTTCTAGGTCGGGTTTGAACTCCATAAGCAGGATAAGTTCTATCCAAACAGCTCTTGGGTAAGATAGAAGAGTTTTCTTGAGCATTAGATCTTCGAGGAGGCATGATCTGAAATGCAAATAAACAAGAATTAGAGGAGATTTCAACACCCTAATTTCTACAGCAAAAAAAAAACATTCCTAAATATCGCATAGCCTCTCCCTCATAAGTATGGTGCGTTACACACCTATTAAAGAGACTCTACTAGATACGGCTTTATGGACACCCAATTAACCATGAACCTAGTATTTGATACCAACTTTTTCATGACTTGAATCGGGGATTGGCCATGATGGGTATCTTAAGTCTATTAAGGATTGGAGACTACCCCCTTTGCCTAGTCAAATAGAGCATAATACACCGACCACAGATAAATTCCAAACATATAACATGATAGAGTAAATAGTAACTCAAATTCTAAGAATGTCAATAACCATTCCTAGTGCATAGTAATCCGTAAAGCCTCTAAACTATAAAGCAACCTGCCTCGAGATATGTCCCCAACCCTAATAATGACAATGATAATGTAAATGTGAAGTGTTCTAATTTATGGAAGGAAAATCAATGGAATGATCAAGTATTTCGAAGAATGGAAGCGCACCACTTCACTGTAAATTACCGACTCTAAGATTATCTATCACTACACTAGAAAAATAAAAGTTCCTTCAAACCCTACATTGCATGGAGATACAACATTCGAAGACGGTTAGTGGGGTATGCACTAGTATGTAAGTCAGGTTAAGAATAAAATAATATGAGTCAAAAGTTTAATTTCAAACTCACTGTACATATTCACATACATGCATACATATATATATAACATATGTTGTGGTAGGGAACAAATTTTAGCATGATAGTAAAATATTATCCAGGACTATGTAGCTCAATTGTCATAATAGGCACCCACGGGCTATATATGTTCAGCTTCCCTTATTAAAAGTACCCCAATATGTGCTAGTTGTATGAATATAAGTTATCAAGAAAGACCACAGAATTCCCTGACCCTATGTTAATCCTGGATACAAAATATATCAATAGTGTGAACCATGCACACGATGATGTAAACCAACCCTCACATTGCCAAATATGAGTTTCCAATATAAGTCATTCAAGACCTACACCTTTATAGTTTAGCTACATAACCCCCATTAATTCCAATTAAAACAAATCTCACATAACCCATTGATTAACCAAGGAATAATACACTAAGTCACACCACAACATCATCATATCATTTATGTTTCAAGCTCATAATTTTTCTATTATAATTCCATTAACTTGGGGGAATACCTTAACCCTCTTTGTTCATTAAATCAAGTTGGAGGAATTCCTCAACCTCCTCTAATTTATCAAATCAAAACATAGATATTAAGGCCTTTAAAACCCATGTTCATCGTTTAATCATTTATGAAATGCAATAATATAGGTGTGTAAATCAAACCAAGTACAATTCTACAATTCAAACCCATTCACAAAAGTGGTTTTAGGGAATACAATTGTTCAAAACCAATTTCAAATTTTAAGACATTAATTTGAGGGATTACCTCCACCCCCATTCCTATTCCCATACCTATGCACCCTATTAGTTCAAATATTCAATTCAAAGCATGAACAACTCATAAAGGCCATGGGGAAACAATTCAATGATCATCCATTCCAAAGCCCTCAACCTATTCAAAACCCATATTTAAATTCATACAATTAAACCATTTAAAATATATGATTTTCACAAAATAAGATTTAGAGAAAAGTAATATGCCTGAAATTATCACAATTGTTTTAGGAAGTTGCCCTTGGAGTCTCTAAACAATCAACTTTGAGAAAACCCTAATGCTCTTACTTGAGAGAATTTGTAAGGAGAGAGACATTATTTTGGTGTGTTATGGATGGGAATGGGTTCCCAATATGGTTTTAAAGTTTTGAGTCACATTTGGAAGAAAGGAGAAATGTCCAAAGTGCCCTTAAAGTTGTGGTTATGTACAACCTTACAACTCATAGCCTTCAATCGTAGTATAGAAAGCATCCATGGGAACCCACACTATTCTGGCTATGAGTCATACCATACGACTCGTACTCAAACCTTATGACTAGTTTGGTTAAATCCTAGGTAAGAAAGAACATTTGGGCATCACACTGATTTGGTTACGGATGTGACTATATAACTCGTATAGTCTTTAGAATCATTAAGATCCAATCATAATCATAATAGAAACTTGGCCAATCCAAATTGGTCAGGCTATGATTAGGGTCCTACAATCCGTTATGACACTCTACGACTCGTAGAGAGAGTCGTAGTTTAGGCAGTAAGCTCATAGGCTAATAATTTTTAAGGACCAATATTTGGGGTGTTTTATTTGGTGTGGAGGTTGGTTGCTAATAATTACTATTCCATTATCATAAATGGAATTCCAAATGGTTATTTCACTCAGCAAAGAGGATTAATCAAGGTGATCCACCTGCCATATTTATTCTTATAGTAAAAGTCTTATCTAGAACTCTGAATGTTTTATTTGAAGACTGAAGATACAAGGGATATGGTCTTCCTAAATGGAATAGAGAAATTAATCATATAGCATATATAGATGATATAATTATCTTTACATTTGCTAATAAGGTTTCTTTAGAAATAGGGATGGAAGTATTAAAACATATCAATAGGTTTCTAGAGAGCTTATAAATAGTCACAAAAGCAGTTTTTTCATGTATAAAAAGAATGTTACTGTCTGAAATAATATTTATTACTGATTTTAACTATGGTGAATTTTCTTTTCTTATATTTGGGTTTTCCTAGTACCCATACAAGAAAAAATAGTTTATTTTAAGGAACTGATCAAAAGAACGAAGGGAAGGCTCTAGAGTTGGAAGGGTAAACTTTTATCAGATGGAGGTAAGATTGTTTTAATTGATAGTATTCTGCAGTGCATTCCTTTATTCCTACTGGAAGGACTTGTACCTCCTAAATTCATATTATGAATAGCTTAAGATATTCAATAGATTTCTTTATAATAATAAGGAAGAAAGAAGGAGTAAACATTGGGTAGCTTGGGATAAGATGTGCTACCCAAAGAAAGAAAGTGGATTGGGATTTAAGTTTATGTTTGATATCTCTAAAGCTATGCATTCCAAGATATAAAGGATATTTAGAACAACAAGATCAATATGGATAGATTATATATGGAATAAGTATTGTTAAAAGGTTATTCCCACATTGGTTTAATGGAAAAGAGGTTCTCAGATATGGAAAAAATATTAGAAGATAGGGATTCAATGGACCATGAGATTTGGTGGGAACCAAATATTGGTTCATCTAGTATATAGTATGACAACTAGAAAAAATTACGAGCCTTATATCATATGGTTGAACAATATTTAGAGATAAATAAAGAAGTAGGTGATATTGATTCTTTGATGACTGAAGGTATTTGGAATGAGCAAAAGATGATGCAGATATTACCATAAGATATTGTGCGACATGTGCAAAAAAATATTGTAATTAGTCAGTATGCATCACTTTGGGATATTCCTTGGTTGATGCCAACCACTAATGATAAGTTTACACTTACAAGTGTCTTTCCATTATTCAGACCGATAGTAAATCAAATAGAATAGATGAAAATGTTAGGGAATAAAGTAGTTCCATTCATGATTAATTTATTATTAATGAGGTTGTGGAATTTTAAGTTGCATATAGATGATATTCTGCAGAATGTGGAATTCAATTGGTATCTAGATGAGATGCTGTAAGGTACCTTATCTATACACTTGTCATCATGTCTTTGTCAGGAGTGATTGCACAAAGAATTTGGAACTATTTTGCAGTATGCTTAGGGGTGGAAGGTACTTTTGTGCAATCCCATTAAACAATGAAGAAGTGATGGGCAGTGGAGAGTTTTATCAAACTAAAACGAGTGATTTAGGTCGTGCCAGCAATGATCTAATGGCATATATGGAAAAGCAAAACTACATTAAATTTTGGTGGAATAATGAATTTAAGGAAGGTAATTTTAAGATATCAAGAAGTAGCATTTCTTCCCATTGACCTTATATCTTTGAATGAAGGATATACCAAAAGAATGGCCTCTTATGGTGGATTATTTGCAGAATTACAGACCTAATATTAGGACTGTGAAAGTGTACTGGAAAATGTCTAACTATGAATGGTTTGAGTGTAACTCAGATGGGTCATCTAGAGGTAACCAACGCAAAGTTCTATTTTTTTTGTGTGAGAAATCTTGATGGGGAGCTACAATATTTTATGTTCTAATAGATTGGAGATGCTACTAGTTTATATGTTGAAGCACTTGCTTTAAAAGAGGGTTGTGACTACTGTGTACAGAAATAGATGGTACCATTTATTCTAGAGACATTCTTTATCTCTTACAAAGATTGTTAAAAGACACTGGGAGTGCCTTTAGAGTTTAATTTTTCTAATAAAAAAATCAGAGAACACATAAAAAGTAGTCAAATTTAGATTCAGCATACTTTCAAAGAGGGCAACTCATTGGCAGATTTTTTTAACTAATTGATGTTTCAATTTCGTAGGTACATAGATTTACAATTCAACTTTAGAACTACTAACACAAGATAGGAGCATACTCATTTTGGAAAAGCAACAAATACTATAAATGAAGATAAAGCAGTTGAAAAAAACACCAGATTAACACATAAACAGAAAAGATTCTAAAAATTACCTCCCATTAAATGAAACAGACAACAAAGGAGGGTTAAGTAGACATAAATAAGAGTTTAACCAAGCAAAGAGAAAGTGCATGTACAGATACAATTTGGAGAGTAAAGATTCATACTATAGTATTTTCATCTAGATCCTAATAGGGTGGTATTAATCTCAATAGGGATTCAACCCCTTGCGGGGAATAAATGAAAGTACAAAAAGTGTACCTAAAATTAACTCTTAAAAATAAATCTAGCAACGCCCAAACCGAACAACAAATAGCAAATCTTGGAATCTACTCCAATAAAGACAAAATACATAGCACCTGGTGAGAGTTTAAAGGTGACTTGACATGTATTTAGCTCAAAGAAGCTACTTTTAGATTGTTTAGATTAGAGAAGTTTTTTTGTTAGATATTCTCGTCTATAAGATTCGTCTTGGAGGTCAACAAGAAGAGAAAAAGAAGAAAAAGAGAGAGAAGATTAAAAAGAACCTATCTCAGTCAGTGGTTAAGTCTCATTGAGGAAGGCAGTAACTCAGAACCTTCTTCACGTAAATACTCATCAAGAACTCAATTGAAGATGTAAAAGGATCCAGAGATGAAGACAAAAGTTTGGCAATGGTTGGAACAAGATGAAAGGACACTAGGTTTCTCTAGTATCTTCTAATTTTCCTTTTTTTGGTTTTGATGTCTTTCATTTTTGCTTTTTCTTTTTTCTCTTGTATCTTCTAATTTTTCTTTGGGCTTTTGGCCTAAAAGTTTTGTACATATTGATTTTTGAAAAAACTCTGACCATAACTTCCAAGTGTTTGACTAAATGCCTCAATGAATGAATTGTGAACAATTGACTATTGCAATGCTTTCAAGTTTTGTCATGCCTTATTATTGATGCTATCGAGTCGTGGGGGTATTCATTATCCAAAATCTAGTTGTTTACTGCAGTAGTTATAGAATCATCCTAGTAAAGGTCAAGAATAGTAGTACTCAATTAGTTTGCAGAACTCAGTCTAGTTCAGTCAATCAACACATTCAGTAGCAGTTCAGTCAAGCCAGTACAGTCTAGTGATCAGTTCAGTGTCTATTCAGTTGAGAGTAGGATTCAGCATCGAGCGAACCCAGGGATGGGGGCATTCATGCAAGCAGAGGGTTTGACCCTTAGTAGCAGTCCCGGAGTTACAGAACTACGTAACTAGCTCAGGTTGAGATATCTTCCTGACAGATAAGGGTAGACATATCCGGTATGAGTTTTCTTCCAGTGAGGGGGTGATAAAATGTCTTCTTGACATTTAGGGTGACTCACTACAAGTTTTAGTAACCCGTGTCATGGTACTAATACCCTTCCAACTGGGGTTATAGTTTGGACCCCAATCAGTCCATATTGGGGCATGTTGGTTAGATGATACCTCCCACAGTTATAGTTTCAGTCTCAGTATTTAGTAAAGAACTCAGGTAGTTATACAGAATCATGGCTATCAGTTGTCAGTTATTTAGCCATTAGAATTCAGTACTTCAGTTCCAGCATAAACTTTTAGTTATTAGTATTCAGTTATCAAAGTACTTTAGTTTTAGTCTAATTCAGACAGATGTTATATACGCAATGTTGCATATTCAACATGTTCAGTAGTTAAAATTTTACATGTACTCTCATTTAGTTACTTCATGATGTTCATTCAGTCAGGTATCTTCTCATGTATATGAACCCATGTATATTAGTCTACTTTACTTAACATACTAGTACATTACATGTACTGATGCATACTCTTTTTTTGCGCTATGATATCCTGAGATGGTAAGTACGGTCAGAAGCTCAGGTTCCTGACCGTACTTACCATCTCAGGTTATCAGCAGCAGATTCAGTATTGAGTCATCATCTATCAAGGATATTATGCTATTTCAGTTTTTCTGTTAGTTCAGCAGTTATTTCAGTCAGAGTTAGTTGGGTGTTTGTCCCTTCAACTCCATATTCAGATAGTTAGAGGCTTTTAAACTAGCACAGTCAGTTATTCAGTTTTCAGATGTTAAAATCAGTACATTCAATTATTATTTCAGTATTTTTGAGATCTTTATGGCTTATATAGTTATAATTCATCATATATTTTCAGTATTATTATCCAGTGCTCACAGCAGGTGCTAGTCATGGTTTAGCTTATGATCTTTTGGGGTCGTAAGCACCGTGTGACATCCAGAGTGTCAACCCGGGGCATTACATCATGAGTCCATGACTGTTGTGGAAGAAGACCTTTTAGATAGATGTGTTTTATAATTTCAGAGAGAAAGGAATACAATTACTCTAGTAATAAAATTAAATTGTGATGTGATCCCTAGTTACTTTATTTTTTAAGCTAATTAAGTACCTTTATTTCTCAAAAATAGAGACTACAATAAGAGGGAGGGAGAACGAGCAGTGAATTTATTTTTTAAATATATAAAAAAGTTTTTGATTTTTTGTTTTTCAAAATTGTAAGTTCTTAGTATTTTGAAATGTGGCAATTAATTATTAGTGAATTTCGTTCACTTTTTTTCTGAAAATTGGGATTGGCCAAAAGAGTTACAAATTCAACAAAACATTAGTGGTATGCATTTTAACAATACAATAATTGATGAAATGTTCTCACATCTCATTCAAAGGTTTCAAAAAACATACTTCAACTATTTTAATTTGTTTATCTGGTTTCAACAATAGATCCCACCAATACCTTCTGGAGACACATTTTACAACTCTGGTACATTCAATACCTCTCCCCCAACTATGACAGATCTTATATGCACATAGTACAAAGTTTCCACAGGATTTTCTTTGCCACCAACCAATGAAGTAAAGTTCAATTGTGGATGCTTCAAAAGGTCTTTATCTTCAACAAAAATCAATTTACTGCTTACACTAGAATTTTCTTTCTTATCCACAAGGTAGTATGAAAAAGAATGACCATATAAAGATTGAAGGGAAGGGGAAGTGACCCTCTCCCAAGTCCTAACAAACCAATAGCATGCCATGAAACAAACCTTTATTTGAATAACCACAACTAAATATTACATCTTGCACCTTCTTAAGCTCACTCCCACTTGTCTCCATGAGGTCAACAGTGAATGGTTCTATGCAAAATCTCTAGTTCAATTAGAACTATCACCATACCAGTAGTAATAACAGCATGTTTGCCTATATATAGCAGGAAGTGCTAGAAGGAATCATAGGGTATATTTTCTTGATATCAAACATAGTTTAGTAACTTTGTTACAATAAAGTAAAATTGTTTAGTCAGCATTTTTGAAGTTACACCCAAAATAACTCTTACATATGGTTCTTATAACATTTCAATATGCTTAATTTTGAGTTGAGTAGGTAATGGACCAATCATCGATGTCCACACTCTTCATTGCTCTATCTTAAAAAAGGAAAAAGGAAGAAAAACTATATGCATAGTCTATTCAAGATTTTGTATGGCGTAAAGGTAATCAACAATCAGTATTTGCCAAGAAATATTCAAAGCATTTTGTTTAGACTAATGAATTCCAAATTCAATCAGTAAGATATAGACACAAAGAATAGTTATTCATTATTTATAGCTCTCATTTGCTAAGATGAACATTCTACTCGCTATTTATTATATAATTACACATTCATCAGTGCTTTAAATCTACCTGTGTTGTTCAATTTATGCACCCTGCACATTTAATCTTGCAACATGGATCACTATTGCAGGTAAATGGAAGAAAAAGGTTAATGTGAAGTTGACGAATTTAATATCTCCAAAGTTTGCATTGTGCAGTATCTCTTGGCTACACAACACAAAGTACCCCATCAAAAATGCCTGTCCAATGTTCGTCTATCACAAGCAGTATTCAGGTCAGTCAGTTTATTCATTCATTAGACATAAGAGAGTCAAAAGTGAATGTGATCACATTGTATGCATACAACAGATTACAATTTGGATCCAAAGATATGTGTCCAGGTAAGGCAATGCAAGAAAAGTTGGAGCACATTACAGTAGAACAATACTCCAGGCAACTAGAGTAGATTATGTTCCTTTCCATTGTTGACGTGGATACTAAGAAATATCCAAAGACGATTTATTGTACCTACTAAAAGTCTGAGAACATAGCTAGAGAACAAGCATGGAATGTTAAGACATTGCTCAAAATATTAGAACATTCTATTGAAGGAGAAAGGGAGTAACTGCTATTGAAATACAATATAATATAGGAATTAACAAAGAAATCAAATGTCTTTGTCATATTAGAATAGACTTGAGGAATAAGGGGTAAATTATCGAACTACACCCTTCATTACTTGGTGTAAATGTAGTACTCTACATAATTTGGCCATATTGCTAAATATTTCTCATTCATAAGCCAGATAGCTAAAATTTTGAACTCTTATGCGATATTATAACATATATATTTTAGCAAACTGCATAAGAATGCTATAGAGAATGAGTATGTTTTATGTAAAAGTCAGCAGCCCATTCAGGCAGAGAAGTCCTTATTAGAGAATTTTCCATTTATGATTTCCAGTAAATTTAATGATTATTAAGGATAAAGGAATCGCAAGTATATACCAGTCTCTCTCTCTATATAAATTGAAGAATACAAAAATAAGTTTCTTAATAAAATGACCTGATAAGAAAGCCATTTAAAAAAACAAAGGCAACTTTAACAAGAAATATCTTTTGAGCACTCCTACAATTGCTTGATTTCGCAGACATAATTGGTAAGAAAAGCCAAGATAAGCACCAAATGAATAGGCAGCCAACATCAAGAGTAAGATCCTCGTATTCTGCATCAATATGACAGAAAATTTACAATATAAGAAGTGACTTCAAGAATAATTTAACAGCTTGGAAGAAAATCAATGATTCCTTGATCAAGCACGTACCACTCTCCCTGGTGGAGTAAAACAAAGGCAGATCAAACTTGCTACAGATGAAAGGACTGAGAATTTTCCCTGGCTAACAAGGTTGAGTGAGAGACGCATCCAAAAGTATAGCTCGACATGGCACAGAAAAGAGTAAGATACACCTACATTTTTAGGAAAAAACTAATCAATCATAGGAAAAAAAAAATTCAATACTTAAAGGTAGAAGAAAAAATGAATGTTTTTCCAGCTAATCCAAGAAGTTGAAATCAAAAATTACATAAAACACATTAATTAATCCCTCCATCCCAATTTATTTGATACTCTCTTTGTTTCAGTAAAATTGAAAATGCTCGACACCATTCAATTTCTAAACATGAATTGGAGTTGAAGTTGGATTTTGGGGTTGTGTTTGGTTATGAATACGAATTGGAGTTGTTTTGACTTTTTATGAGAGAAGTGTAAGTGAAAATAGTGAAAACAAGTTTCACTTGATTTCACTTTTCCAAATACAATTTTTTGGAGTTGTATTTGGAATTCTTATGGCCAAACACTACAATTTTACTAAAGGGAATTAATTTTCCGAAAAAATGTGAAATATTCTCTTGGTGAAACACGTATGTTCATACTGTTCAAGAATTTAAGTCATTAAAATGTTCAAAATTTGAACTATAACTTTTATATTTTCTTCCATTATCATAATATATCTACGTGAAATTAATATCTTAAGTTCATGTCCAACAAATACTCTCATATAAATCAAGTCAAAGGGTATAAAATTCAAGTAAAAAAAAATAACTTTCAAGACTGAATAAGAAGCAAATGAGACACTTCTTGAGAAAATTATCCGCAGGTTACTCCAATCATTTTATCACTGAATGAAAAAAGAAGCACAAAAAGAAAAACAACAAACTTCAAAATCTTCTAAGAATTGAAATTCATCAGGTTTAATAACTTCAAAAGACTCACTTCAAGTAGAATGTTGTCTTATTTCATACTGAACTATAATGTAGTGTACAAAAAAAGAAAAGAAATGAAGTGTCATTATCGGCAGCTGCTAAAAATCTTCCGAGAATCAAAATTCATGAATCATGAAGATTTAGCATCATCATCTGATTAGCAATTACAAACCAGATTTAAACTAATGAAAATTTTCACAATAATTTCATGAATCACAACATTTTTATCAAAATGCAAATTCTTGTGTTAGTGATCAAGTAGAATGAAAGAAAAAAGAATAAAAGTGATAGGACGAATGAATGTAGCACATCTTGGTTAAGCTTGTGTGAACATGGAGGAGAATTTCATCAAGATTCATCAAGTCTTCTATGTTCCAATTCCTATTGAAGTACGAATTCACAACATTCATCACCATCCTTTTATCTTATTGCATAAAGAATGGAAATGGGAAATTGATAACAAAAATGAGTTGTGTTTATATACTAAAGTGTCTTTAAGTAAGTTCATCATGAACAACTGCCCCTAGCCATAATTTCATTTTCAGGATATTGATGATTTTACCATTCATTGGTTGGAATTTTTAGAAATTACTATTGTGGCAAACTTCGATTTTCCCCCTACTTTTCACTTTTCATATATTAACCGCATTGCTTCACTCAAAGAAATAAATTTATAAAATTGTTTGTTGTCTATTTAATTTCCAAAATGAAACTATTGATTTACGCTCCTATCAAAATTTTTGACATAAATAACATTGTCATTTTTTGTTAAAATATCACTATTACCACAACAACATAAGAAAATTTTTAATTGGTTTAAGCCTCTCATCTCTGTATACCAATGTACTTTATAATCGTTTCTCATCTTTATCTGACTGTAACCTCCCGCAAAAATCTTCTATGTGGTATCTCACCTAGTAGTATGTTTGAGAGGCTAGCAACTTGAAAATTTCCAAAGTGTCAAAAAGGACTTAGTCAAATTACGTACGTGGGGTTTCCTAAAAACTACATGAGCATAGTAAACCCTTCTTAATTATGATGAAGGTTTAGAAATCATGAATTTACAAAGGGGTATGGACTTAGATTATAATTATGTTTCTTGAAACCTTTTGATGACATGCTTTAGTCTTGAGTCCTTTCCTTGAAGAAAATTGATTTCATTTGTATATATATATATATGGGTATGTATGCTTTTAAAGTTGATAATTGATTTTGAGAGAATGACTATTTACACTCCCTCTCAGGTTGCAACACCTCTTGATTTAGCATGTTACGAATTGAAGAATGTTATTTAGAAGCATGGTATCAATGTTCTTGACTATTATTGAATGATTTAAGACTGATTCTAAATTGATGAGAGGGGGTTTTACATGTTGATAAACATTGAAAATATCTATTGAAAGAATTGCATAGTTTCTCACAAAATACAGAAAGACTACATGTTTATTGGAATGTTGAAAGGTGAAAGCACTTGCATATTTTCCATGTATTTTGTAACCTAAACTCTCTTGAACTGTTTGAATGATATGTCAGTCCAAGCTTTATGTTTAGAAAGAACATACTGTAACATGATTTTATATTGCTTAGAATATATGACTTGCAAATCTTGGTATGATGATACCAATATAGAAAATGCCATGGCAACACAGAACATAATAGAATGCATGATTTCATTCAAATTTTTAGATTTTAAACTCAGAACGATACATGTTTAGATAAGGTTAAAATTGGGCTTAAAAAGAGTTAGCTGGTTACCCAAAGAAGGCACGAGTTTAGAAAACTCATTGCTCGAAATTGTGTTTTGCCAATACAGGTTTACCATGTTCCCAAAGAGAAATTAAACGCTGGCCTTGTGCCCTGTGGCGTATCAGAATAGAAACTCCAGCCCTTGCGGCAAACTTGGGTTAGGGGCTTGACTGCCGAGTTAAGGGCGGATTCCATATAGACCGTGGACTATTAGACTTTTAGGGTATATTTACCTAGCTCAAAAGTAAACTAGAGAATGTTTTGCATCTACATAATTACTTGAAATGGTTATTTAATATTTCCCATATGATTGGAAATATTTTGTGCATGATGTTTCACGAAATTGATCTCATCTATTTTTTATATATATAAATATATTATTTTAGAATTCTCTATGTAACAGTACAATTGTATTGACCCTCTATATTTTAGGGTCTGAGGCTCAGTGTAGAGGTCCAGATAATTCATAGAGTTACTCAGAATAGAAGTGAAGTGTGCAGTTGTTAAGCATTCTTTATTTTGGAAGGCCTATTTCTTTTCAGTCATTTGTTATTTAATTTGGTTTACACCCACTAGGGGCCTTGTCCTAGTTTTAGATAGTTGTTAAAGTTCGTATGTATTAAAGGTTTCAAAGACTGAAACATATGTCTAGATATTGATGTATCTTCTTTTGTATTGACTAACTCAGAACATGACCATGATTCCGTTTGTTTATGTTCTGTATCATTTCTTTATTATTATGAATAGTGTTCGTGATGTACTAGACAGAAAGGGGCATTCAGGCCTACAAGGTTTGGGATGTTCATCACGGCTAGGGTCCCGACTTGGGTCATGACAAACTTGGTATTAGAGCACGGTTCATAGTCCCAGGGTGTCTGTGAAATTGCATCGAGTAGAGTCTTATTTATGGGTGTGTAGCATTCTACACTTATAAATATGAGGCTACTAGGCGTTTAGGAATGTCTCCCTTATTTGTTGTTTAGTTCGTCTTGTAGAGTCTGAATATCCTCTAATCAATGGTCTCTTGTATTTCAGAAAAGCTATCATGCCTCCACGTCGCTCCAATGATCAGAATACCCAAATTAAAGATGTCTGTCCTACCCATAGGATGAGGACACATAATAGGTCTCACACTACTAAATTTTTTACTACTCTGGGAGTCTCTCCTATTCATACCAGCCCACCCAGGGCACCTAGGGCTCTCCGGTCAGGGGCTAACCATACCCAACCTCTCCATAGAGAGATATTAAATGCTGAGTTTAGACAGTCAATACATATAATTGCACAGTTAGTGGCTTCACAGACCCGATGATTGGAGGTTATTGGGTATGTATTTGGTGCTTTTGAGATTATACGTATGGGTCAAAATTTTGTGGAGGATCCATAGGAGTTTGTGGATGAGATAGAGAAAATTTTTTGAGTGATGCATGTGGATGAAGTGGAAGGGTTTAAGCTAGCAGCTTATCAACTTAAAGAGGTAGAGAATCAATGGTACAATGAGTGGGAAGATTCGAGGGGTGAAAATGCTGAGCCTTCTGTGTGGGGTGAATTTGTAGAAGCTTTCCAAGACCGATTCTTTCCCCAGGAATTAAGGGAGTCCAAGGCTAAAGAATTCATGAACTTAAAGCAAAGGAAGATGAGCATTAAGGAGTACACCTTGAAATTCAATCAACTATCCCGTTGTGCTAAAAAATTAGCCAAAAATATGACGGCCTATATGGGAAGTTAGTATCCGGTCTTTCAGATGACTTGGTGTTAGAGTGCAAAGGGGCAATATTGAACAGAGATATGGACTTCTCCAGATTGCTCATTCACATGCTGTAGGTTGAAGATGAAAAAAGAGGGTTGCTGAAGCAAGAGAGAAAGACAGATATGCCAAGAGGGCCAGACCAGCAGACTAGAACTATAGTCAGTGCCAAGATGGTAGTTGGGGTAATAGGTGGCTGAAGAAAAAGTCTTGGAGTCATGACCAGTCATTAGGCAGTGCCCCAGTGCCCAGACCTCCAGCTGATCGCCTATTTCAGAATTTCCAGCTTAACTATGGGCCAAAGGCACAGGGTACTCAGTCCCAAGGTAGTGTGGCTCAGTCACCTCAGTTTTTTCCACAATATCAAAATTGTGGCAAACATCACCCAGGGAAATGTTAGTTGGGTAGGCTGGTGTGTTATACTTATGGTCATCCAGGACATTTTCATAGGGATTTTCCCTCCGCAAGGGGGAACTTCAGTGGTTCAAAATACCAAGAAAATTGTTCAGTGCCCCCACCACCTAAGGGTACTACTTCAGTTATCGGATGCGGTCGAAACCGGTTATATGCCTTTTTTAATTGCCAGGATGCAGAGGCATCACCAAATATGGTCAAAGGTACGTTGCAGATTTTCTCTCTTGACGTGTATATGTTACTTGACCCCGGGTCTACCTTGTCTTATGTGACCTCTTATGTGGCCGTTGATTTTGTCTTTGAACCCGAAGATATTCTTGAACCTTTCTCTATCTCCACTCCTGTTGGTGACTCTATTATGGCTAGGAGAGTGTACAAAAATTATGTAGTGACTGTTTATAATCATAATACTATGACAGACCTTATAGAGCTTTATATGGTTGACTTTGATGCTATCTTGGGAATGGATTAGTTTCACTCTTCCTACACCGTCCTAGATTGTAGAACCCAAAAGGTTACTTTATCTTTTCTAAATAAACCTGTGATAGAGTGGGATGGGTATTCTCTAGAACCTAAGGGGAAATTCATCTCTTATCTCAGAGCTCGCAAACTTATATCTAAGGGATGTTTGTATCATCTGATTTAAGTAAAAGATTCTAATAGTGAAAGTCCTTCTCTCCAGTCTGTCCCTATAGTTAATGAATTTCCAAAAGTTTTTCCTGGTGATTTGCCAGGGATACCACCTGATAGGGAGATAGATTTGGATATTAATTTATTGCCAGACATCCGCCCCATTTCTATTTTACTATATAGAGTGGCTCCTGCAGAATAGAAGGAGTTGAAAGAATAGCTAACAGATCTTCTTAACAAAGGATTTATCCATTCTAGTGTTTCTCCCAGGGGTGCACCTGTAATCTTTATGCATAAGAACAACGATTCCCTCCACATGTGTATAGACTGCCATTAGCTGAATAACGTCTCTATTCAGAATAAATACCCTTTTCCTAGAATTGATGATCTTTTTGACTAACTTCAGGGTGCTATGTGTTTCTTGAAGATATACCTTCATTAGAGGTATCATCAATGGAAGGTTAGGGAGGCTGATATTCCCAAAATAGCTTTCCAAACCCGATATGGTCATTATGAATTCTTAGTCATGTCATTCAAATTGACTAACGCCCCTGCATCTTTTATGGACCTAATGAATAAGGTGTTCCGCCATTTTCTATATTTGTTTGTCATAGTCTTTATTAATGATATTTGATTTGCTCTAAGAGTGAGGAGGACCATGCCAATCATATTCGAATTATTCTTCAGACCCTCAAAAATCATGAATTGTATGCAAAATTTTCCAAAAGTGAATTCTAGCTTAGTGCTATTGCTTTCTTGGGACATATTGTGTCTAGTGAATGAATTAAAGTTAATCCACAAAAGATTGATTAAGTGAGCAAATGTCTCAGACCCACGACTCCAACGATATTCGGAGCTTCTTGGGTTTGGTAGGGTATTACTGATGATTCGTAGAGAGTTTTTCTTCCATAGCTGCTCCACTTACCAATTTAACACAGAAAAAGGTGAAATTTGTATGGTCTGACTCCTGTGAAAATAGTTTTGAGAAATTGAAAGACAAGTTAACTATTGTGCCTGTTTTGACCCTTTTCAAAGGTATAGAGGGCTTTGTTATGTCATGTGATGTATCTTGGGTGGGACTTGGATGTGTACTTATGCAGCATGGTAAAGTGGTACCTTATGCATCTAGATATTTAAAGGTGCATGAGCGGAATTACCCTACCCATGACTTAGAGTTAGCGGCTATGGTATTTACACTTAAAATCTGGCGGCATTATCTTTATGGGGTACATGTTGATATTTTCACTGACTATAAAAGTTTACAGTATGTCTTTTCACAGAAAGAGTTAAATATTAGGCAAATGTGGTGGTTGGAACTATTGAAAGATTATGACATGAGCCTACACTATTATCTAAGCAAGGCGAATGTGGTGGCCGACGCCCTCAATTTATTATCAATGGGCAGTCTTTCTTATGTTAAGGAAGGAAAAAGGGAGATGGTGAAAGATATTCATCGTCTTACAAATCTAGGGGTGCAACTTTTAGATTCCAAAGATAGAGGAGTAATTATGCATGAATAGCCAAATCTTCCCTTTGTGCGGAAGTCAAGGAGAAGAAGGTCGAACACCTCATCTTGATGCAAATTAAGAATGATATGGGTCAACAGAAGGTGATGGCATTTGAAATTGGTGGTGATGGTATTTTGAGTTCTAAGGTAGGTTGTGTGTACCGAATGTGGATGGTTTGCGAGAGAGGATCCTCGATGAGGCTCACACTTCAAGGTATATTGTTCACCTAGGCTCTACTAAAATGTACCATGATCTTAAAGCTATATATTGGTGGAATAATATGAAGCGTGATGTTGCTGATTTTGTTTCCAAGTGTTTGAATTGCCAACAAGTTAAAGTGGAACATTTGAGACCAGGTTGTACTTCCCAAGAGATAGCATTGGTTATATAGAAATGGGAGATGATCAATATGGCCTTCATCATGGGACTTATGAGGTCCCAAAACTGATATGATTCTATTTAGGTAATTCTGGACCAGATGACCAAGTCAGCTTACTTTCTGCCTGTGAGGACTAACTAATTAAGAGATGATTATGCCAAGTTGTGCATTGAGGAAATAGTACGCTTGTATAGGGCACCTGTGTCCATTATATACGATCAAGGTACGCAATTCTCTTCATAGTTTTGGCAATCTTTTTAGAGGGTTTTAGGTACCCAAGTGAACCTGAGTACTATTTTTCACCCTCAGATCGATGGGCAAGCTGAACGCACCATTCATACCCTAGAAGATATATTGAGGGCCTCTGTTATTGACTTCAAGGGTAGTTGGGTAGATCATTTGTCATTGATAGAGTTCACCTATAATAATAGTTACCATTCCAGTATTAAGATGGCTCCTTTCAAAGCACTTTATGGGAGAAGGTGTAGATCACCAATTGGATGGTATAAAGTTGGTGAAATATGGTTGTTTGGGCCTGATCTTGTACATCAGGCAATGGAGAAGGTGAAAATCATTAAAGAATGACTTAAGACTGCTTAGAGTCATTAGAAGTCCTATGCTGATGTTAGAAAAAGAGAGTTAGAATTTGAGGTTGGTTATTGGGTATTTCTCAAAGTCTCCCCTATGAAGGGATTCATAAGTTTTAGAAAGAAGGGGAAAGGTAGTCCCCATTTTATAGGACTATACTAGATTTTGAGAAGGATAGGTGAGTTGCCTATGAATTGGTATTGCCCGCGAGTTTAGGCTCCGTACATCCGGTGTTCTATGTGTCTATGTTGAAAATGTGTAATGGGGACCATTCCTTGGTATTGCCTATGGAGGAAATCAATGTGAAAGACTCCTTGACATATAAAGAAGAACCTTTTGCTATTCTAGATCCTGAAATCTGAAAGTTGAGAAGCAAGGAAATAACTTCGGTTAAGGTGTTGTGGAAAAATTATAAAGTTGAGGAAGCTACTTGGGAGTCGGAAGACGATATGCGTGCAAGATACCCAAATCTTTTTGATCCGATGAATGATGAAATGAAAGGTACAACCCTTGCCTTATTCCATTTATCTTCTACTTACTGAGATAAACCGTAATTATCTGTGTTCCACATTATCATTCGGGGATGAATGATCCTAAGGGGGGATAATATAACACCCCGCAAAAATCTTTTATGTGGTATCTCACCTAGTAGCATGTTTGTGAGGCTAGCAACTTTAAAATTTCCTAAGTGTCAAAAAGTACTTAGTCATATTTTAAGATCCTAAACATGTGAAATCTCTTAATCAATTTTTCCAATCTTGAGATATGGATTTTTAAGTTGTTTCATGTTTAAGGGAGTAAAAGCGATATGTCCGGGAAGTTTTAATTTTTCAAACAGTATTAGAGATGTGTTTGGATGTTGGAAGCATTGGCTCGATGTGAAGTCACACGCCGCATCGATGACCACATTGATGAAGTAGTGGACCGACTCGATATCGACGCATCGCATTGTCTAACACGTCGCTGCCCATTTTGCGATTTCTTTTTAAATTCTAAGTCAGGAGGGGTATATTAGTTAATTCCCCTCATCTAAACTCTGTCTTAACACGAAATAAAATTGTTTTGGGGCAAAATACATCAGAAACCTCTTACAATCTCTCAAAACAAAAACCCTAGTCTCTTCCCCTAAGATCAAGAGTTCATCTTTGAAGTCAAGAATTTCAAGAACTTAAGCGAGATTCGGATTCCATCCTTCCTCCTAACTGATCTAAGGTATGTGGGGTTTTCCTAAAAACTACATAGGTATAGTAAACTCTTTTTAATTATGTTTAAGGTTTAGAAATCATGAATTTACAAATGGGTATGGACTTCTTTGATTTAAAGATTGATTTCAACTGTTGGATTTTCAGATTTAGATGACTCTTGATTTAGAAAACATGATTCTTAAATAAAATCTCAATATTACCATTATATTTTTGGACTTGAATTTCAAAGTGATTTTTGACCTTGAATGAAAATATATCGATATGGGTATCATGGGACTTCTTTGACTCGTAGATGTCATAACTAAGTAGATTGGTGATGTTTGGAGATGATTCAAGATATTAGAGCTTTCAATTGAATCTTCGGGTTGTGTTTGACTTTACAGATATTTTTAAAGGCAAGTGAGATGTACCTTGACGTTTATAAAGTGTTTATGTATTATATGCTTGTTTGCTTGTGTATTGTGATCAATTAGGGTTTAGGAGTCCCACTTAGGTGAAATGGCGAGTGTGTCTATAGTTATTGGAGTTTAATGGTGGATTATAATTATATAATTGCTTAGTTTAGTTTGTCTTGATACTTGTGATTAGGTTTAGAATAAGTTGCAGATAGTTGGCTTATTGACCTTGATTAATTTCTAGTGGATGTCTCTTTTAGAGCTTGAATAATATTTAGTAGACTTCATAGTAAAGATTAGGACTTAGTGACCTTTTAGGGGATTATAATGTTATCTTGTTACTTGATGGATTAACAGAGGTTTATAAAATTCTTAGAGTTGAATAGGCTTGTAATAGTTAATATGATTATGGGATTTTAGTATTTCTTACTGGAGCATATTGTTAATTTATGTAGTTCTCCTTTTAGTTATTGATAATAATGATGTTTTCTTGGGGAAATATGAAACTTATCATATGGAATAAGTTATGTTCTGGGTTTTTTGCTATATTATGTTATTTTGATTGTACACTATTTTTGAATTGCCTGAGTGAGGACTTATGTGAATATTATTACTGACTTGAGAGATTAACATGATTTTGATGCCCGAGTGGGGGATTGAATTAATATTATTAGCCTTATTTGTTAATTAGTTGTTTGACTATTATCGTGATGCTCGAGCGGGGGCTTGAATAGATATTTAAGGCCTTATTTAAGCATTATTTGCCTTTATTATTATAGTGATGCCTGAGAGATGGCATTGAAATGATATTATTAATGTCTTATATAAATTTTTATTCTAGTAGTGCCATACAATGACTTACAACATGAATTATTGGCATATGAGTTGATTCTGAGCTCATTAATATTTGTATCGAATTAATTAGTATCTTCATATCGATTGTTATGAGCATTACATCCTTATTTCATCCATAAATATTCATGAGATACTGGTATGATCAAGAAATACTAATTTTAAAAGAAATATTTTTATAACATCCTTGGTTGAGGTCACTTGCTGGCAAGGCAGATTGAGAAATTTATAAAACCTTTGGTCGATGTCATTGCCGATAAGGTGATTGTGATATTTTAAAAATCCTTTGCCAAGGTAATTTATAGGCAATGTATTGAGATATGAGATTGAGATTGTGAAAGTATATGGGTTGTGAACCCTCCATAGGTCCTATCCAAAACGTTAAAGCTTGAAAGATTATATTGTGATAGTATATGGGTTGTCAACCCTCAATGGATCCTATCCAAATCTTTGAAGCTTGAAAGGTATTTACAAAAGTCATATGATGGCTTATATCATCATTGTCCCACCATCATTGCATTGCATTGCATCATTGTACTTTCCTTATGTGTTTCTTGTCATGCACTTAGTTTTCCTTATATTGTATTTGATTATTGACTATTTATTTTTGTATTAAATTATTATTATTGAACCTTGTTTGTAGTATTGTGTATTGAACATTTATTTCACGATATTACATCATATTATGTCATCTCTCAGGTAATTTGGAGGTTGATATATTATGAGATGTGGGGTATGACTATAGCTTGATTAAAGAAACTACTATGTCGCACTATTGGTAGCATGTTATACATATAATTATACAATCTCACCACTTTACCCTAGATTTTTTCATTGAACATGATAACTGAGCCTGATATGTTGCTTTAGTAAGTCCCCTCTTAATGAATTGCTTTAATTGTTGATCATAGAATGACCAATGTTAACTCTCTTGGATTATTTTATATACCTTGTATATTGATATTTCTATTATTTTTGTGTTGGTATACCATGTTAGAATGAATTAATGTATTTACGGGTTGTAGATTGATGGTTAACCTTGGGTAGTTGGCGTGGTAGTCCTCACCATCACTTTGAATTAGCGTCGATTATCGATGATACTTACTAAGTACACATATTTTGTACTGACTCTTTCTTTTTATTTTCTTCTACACCATGTATAGGCATTGGTTTGAGAAGTAGATAGTAGATCCTTTTACATAGTGTTGATGTTGTGGAGATCGAGGTACTGGCTAAGGTTTTACAGATCTTATTCGGAGGCTTTACTTATCTTATTTCTTATTGGCATTTAAGATAATTTGATTATTAATATCATTTTATATTAGAGGCTTGTACTAGTGAAAATCGGCCCTAGGATTATCTTGAATAATTGCTTCATTTCTTATATTTTGGGATTATTTTATCATTATTCTTTCAATTCTATTTTACATTAAGATTATGTTTGAGTTGGGATAGGCTTATCCGTACCGAAAGGTGTGACAGGTTCCATCACATACATTATTTTAGATCAAGACACATAGTCATGTAGAGCAATTTGCCAATTAATTTTTGATATGTAGCTTGATTTATTGGAGGATCATTACTAGGTTGAATATGTTTAGTATGATCATCAAACTGTTTATAGGTTAGTTTGTTGTTATAATCCATAAGGGTTGCAGCAGGTTTAACTATTATTAGTGCTAACTCAGATAACAATTTTAATGCATATTTGTTATAATGCATTAATATTTCTTTGTTAGATCTCGCAAACTTTATTCCAAAAGAACTTTAACTCACCTAGATCTTTCATTTTAAAGATTTGTTATAGAGTTGCCTTTGTTTCTTCTATCAGCTTTATATTGTCACCAGTAATTAGTAGGTTATCTAAATATAATAATTCAAGTATGATTCTTTTTGTTGTCTTTTTGATGTATAAGGAAGGATCATACTGGCTTTAAATAAACTGAGATACTGAGATTCAAGTAGTTCTTATCATAACTTTGTATTGCATTGTCTAGGGTCTTGCCTTAACCCATTTAGGATTTGAGTAGTCTAACACTTTATTCTCCCCATAACTTGCAAATTCTTGAAGCAAGTCCATGTAGACCTCATCCACTAGATCACCATTATGAAATCATTATAAACATCTATTTAATAAACAAACCATTTTTTCCGACTACAGCTGCAAGTACTATCCTAATTCTTTATTTTTACACTAGGAGATGAAGTTTGTTTTTAGTTTGTTGCTTCTCTATGACCATACCCTTTTTCTAGAAGTTTGGATTTGTACCTCTTCACTTCTACTATAGTTTTATACTTAACCTTGTAGATCTATCTATATTCAATAGGCTTCTTTTCTTTAGACAGTGAGACAATGTCCCAATTATGGCTTGAATTTAAGGCTTATATTTTGTTTTTTTGTCTCTGCCCACTGAGGATCTTTACATGCTTTTTTTATAGCATGTCTGTTCAATTATAGATGAGGAATTTGTCATACAAGATTTGTAATGAGAAGATATCATAAGAGACATAGTTTTCTAAATTAATGGGTACGTTATTATGTATATTTAAAGACACAAAATCATTATCCACACAAGTTGTTTCTCCTTCATGCTGAATTTATCTGATTTTGTCCTGTAGATAGTTGAGTTGAGGCTCTTCATTTTTCTAGAGGTACTTGTGGTTACTCCTTATATTGGTTCAATGATCTAGTACATGTAGATTGCAAATTAGAAAACTACATGTCTGTTATAGAATCATTGACCACTGGATATTAATCCACTAAAGGAAAAACATGATTAGATGCCTCTATATGGTTCTTGTCAAGAATAAAGGGAAGAACATCTTTTCTAAAAGACACATCTCTAGAGAAAATATTACTATCCATACCATATAAGACATATCCCTTTAGAGTGTCAGAGTATCTGTCATGACTCGAATCAGGGTCTGGCCTTAAAGGGTATCTCGAGTCCACCGAGGACCGGAGACTACCCCCTTTGCCTAGTCAATTAGAACACAACACCTATATAATAGTAGAAGAAAATCAAAAAGATCATATATATGAAATAGAGAAAACATAATGAGGTTCTAAGTACTCAACGTCATCCCAATCCATAGTTATCCACAAAGCCTCTAAAAATCAAACAGATAACCGAAGTCGGGATATGATTTACCGTCATAAATAATCCATGGGCTATATGGCTCCATTTGTCACCCTCAGTTGGGCCCATTGCGTGTTAGCTGTACGAACCAGAGCTATCATAGAAGGTCGGGGAATCCTCGTACCTTACGACATCTATGATATGAATATATGTATAGTGTGACATAAGCAAATGCCATTAAGCCATCACTTGGGGAATCCTCATACCCCCAGACTCCATTAATAAATCATCTTGGTGGATTCCTTTTACCCCAAAAATTTTTCAATAAAATCATTCACTTGGGAGAATCCTTGTACTCTACAAGGTTTTCAAGATCATTTTACTTGTTAGCCATTTACGCGATGCACTATTTTTAAGAAAAATAGGTCGAGCCAAATGATTATTCATATTCCAAAACAAATAATGCAAATGGGTTAGGGTTCTCTTAAATTTCAACACCAAATCCAATTATTTGGGGAATCCTTGTACCCCTAATTTCATTGTTCACAAGTTTGCTAAGCTAATTCTACTGCCGAGCTAGAAGAGGGGAATCCTTGTACCCCTATTTTCATTGTTTGTAAATTTGGAGAATCCTTGTACCCCTATTTTCATTCACCATTCTCATGCACCCCAATGAGTGTACAAATAAATAGTTCAAGCATAATTAATCCATAATAATCATAGGAAAAGCATTTCAAAAAACTAAATCCAAAACCCTCAGTTCAAACCATACATAATTTATAAAAGCCATGGGAAAAACTATTAATTCAACAATGTTCAACAACCCTCAACCTATATTTAGAATCATCAATAAAATCACATGGGTACAATAAGAAACACATGCTTTTGATAAAATAAGATTTGGGGAAGTGTTACATGCCTAAGATATCAAGAATTATGGAGAGAAATAAAACCTTGAATCTTTAGATGACCAACCTTAAGAAAACCCCAATGCTCTTAACTTAGGGATTCAGAGAGCTGTGTTTTGATTTGTATACCTGAAGATAATAAGGCATCTTAGTGTTTTTAAATCATATAAAATTTAAACCATATAAAATTTTCTTAAATTTGACTTCTTTTTTTTCATGTAGAGAATTGAATTAACTTTCCAACGATACCAATTTCGTCCAAATCCGGCATTAGGGTGAGAAGTTATGGCTGTTTTTCTGAGAGATGTCGGAACCGCCCAGGTGCGACGGCTGATCCTACGGACTGTTGACTCTACGACGGACCATTGCTTGGACCATTATAACCAAGGCAGAAAATCCCTTTCCTAGCTCAAGTACGATGGCCTAGACGACGGATCGTCAAGGCTACAACGGACCATCGCTGAGACCGTTGCCAATAAGGTAGTGTGGTCTTATTCTGGCCAACGTGCGACGGACGTTCCGAGGACTGTCGAGACAATGATGGACAATCGGTACAATTATCACATCAAGGCAGTGTGTTTTTTATCTGACCAACATGAGACGGACGATCCGACGGACCGTCAGGCTAGCAACAGATCGTCGCTCTGACCATCGCAGCCCCATTTAGTATTTTTAACTCATTTTTAAAAGCGATTTTTGATATTTTCCACTCTTTTATCAACCAGATATATTTGAAGCAAAGAAAATGGCTTCATTTATCATCTAAAACACAAGAGAGCTAGGATTTCTCCCTCAAGATCAAATCAGAAACCCTTCTCCAAAAAATCCAAGAACTCACCTTAGATTCTACAAATTGAGTTGAGCTTTGAGCTCTCCAAGTTCAAGAGTTGCAAGAACCCTCTCTTAAGAGTAAGAAGTAGAGTTTAAAGTAATCTTGTTCATCCAATTTCATAATCTAAGGTATGTGGGGTTTTGAATAAGGGTAATCCTTTCACCCTTGTACTCAATGGCTTATTTAAACTATAATTTTCTGCAATCTATGAGATTTTACATGATATTGAATTAGAGGTTTTCACCCATTGTTATTGATTGCAATATCTTGATGTTTCCCATTAATTAAAAGTCAAATAGCATGATTTTGCATGTTTTTCTTAAGAAATTGAGCTGGGTTTATACCCTATGTTGTTACTCTTTGAGAATTTAAGAGTTTCAATGTTCTAGAAATTAAAGTATATGAGTATGTTGATATTTTGAGACAAATTGTCGTAACTTCTAGATTTCTACATGAATATGAATCTATATGCTATCTATTATGCATTATAATGAGCTTTAACTTGAGATTGAATTATGGGTTATTACGCCCTACTTGAGACTTGCAATTTTATGAACTACTATGCTATAAGCACCCATGATTTGAGTATTTTGAGATTATTGAGAAATATTTTGCCTAATGATCATAGAGTTTTGAAATTCATTCTACTACATGAGATTACAGATTTGATTGTTGGGTTCTTATGAACCATGAGATTATTTTGAAAGTGGATTTCATGAGATGAGAGAGATAAACTAAAGGGAGTAGTATTTAGCACCGAGTAGGGTAAGTTACTATGATTTCTTACCCCATAACTACATGCCACCGTTGGTTTGAGATTTTGGGCCTGAGGCTGAGATGATTGGGCCCGACGTCGAGATAAGTGATCGCTAAGTTGAGGTTAGACTCCTTGGCATGAGTATGAAGCCTCTCCCCAATGTGAGGTTTCTTCCTTAGAAGGATAAGACGTTGAAATCTATGTAGCTGGCATGGTTTATGTCGGTTATGAGAACCTCCCTAAACTGAAGTATTTTCCATTGAGATAGAATATTTTCCTTAAAGCTTTGAGATAAGATATTTTCTAAAGTGAATGAACTACTTTTGACTATTTTTTAAAGAAGGAAGTAGTTTTCTCAACTAATACGAGTTGAACACCTATTTTTAAAATAAAGTTATATGATTCTGAATTCCAAGTGTTTGAGTTCAAAAGAGTTGTAATTCTTGAGCAATAAAGAAGTTTTACTCTCCATGAGACATATGCATGAGTTGAAAGTATTATTTAAAGCTTCCTTCATCCTATGAGTAATGAGCATAAGAGCATAGCACAGATTTTAAAGCTAAAGTATAATGACTCACTAGATTTGTGTTACATGCTTCATTCTATATGATTTACGAGCTTTACATTTTGACTTATTCAAGACATCTGAGTCATTCTTATTTGCATGCATCATTTGATTAAAGAGTATTGATATTGTTTTATGTAAATGCATACACCCTCAAATACTCAGTACATTCCCAAGTGTTGATCCAAATATACGTCTATGTGGCACATTGTCTTATAATGTAGGTTTAGGTGCTCATTCCCAGCCCCGTTAATGATTTGCGAGTACCTTTGTCTATATCTCCCCAGTGGTGAGTCCTCATGGTTTGAGGACCTATCTTCAGATATTTCAGTACTCGAGTGTTTATATTATTACTTTTAGTTCAGTTTGAGTCAATTGGGGACTTGTCCCAACTATTTTTGAGTTCATGGAGTAGTAGAGGCTTTGTCAGACTAGTTATTAGACTGTGGTTGTGTTGAGATTTCCAGTATTATGGCTGTTTGGACCGAGTATTATCTTCGTATTTCCTTTTATTTGATATAATAGTGCCAGTGTTTTGATATTTCTTCTTGAATGAGTTATTATGAGAAGTGATAGGCTCAAAGGGTTAACTTGAGGCTACTTGTAGCCCTAAGCACCGTCTGATGTCCCGGGAGGTGATTTTAGGTCATTACATTTAGGGTCCTTTCTGGTTAAGGCTGGTAACTAAGTTGATAACTTATAAACTAGTTGTCAGTTTGTCAACTCAAGTCATCACCTTCTTCTCATATAGACACTCCCAAGTAAAATGAGCATAACTTTCTAATCCAATATCAAATTAAGGTGAAATTAGATGTGTTGGAAAGAAGACCTAAAGATATTTAATTTGATATATTTTAGGCCACATAAATCATTATATTCTAGGTGTAATAGACATTTGAATTTTACCCAAATTGAAACATTTACTAAAACTCAATCAGTAGAAAAGTTTCCAACTCGACTTTGAATTAGGGGAATTTTACTATCTCAAATCATCTCCAAAGATATTAAAATACTATTGAATTGATAATCACACTTATGTTGACATAAAATCATTAGGTTCAGGTCTATACACGTAGGAACGATGATTTGAATACTAGTCCGAAAACATGGGGTGTTACATTATCTCCCCCTTGGAATCATTCATCCTTGAATGATGGGTAGGGACTTATTGGAGCTCTAGAAGTACAGAATAAAGGACATAATCTCACATTAAACATTTTTCCTCAACAAAACATACATAGACATTCAATAAGAGCTTCATGGCATCACAAAGTAAATCGTGTAAGCACGAATCATGCGATAACGAGTCATGACATAGACACAATTTGAATACATAAGATATTGGTAGAATTCTCACTTAAATCAAAGTATAAGGAATTTTATAGAATAAGAATTGATTTATCATGACACTTCCCTAAAAGTCATCACCATGAGAAAATTCAAGATCTACCATAGCTCATAATCTCCCCCTTTGCTCAAAGGTCACAATCCTAGACTTGAGGACATATCCTCTCAATAAATCTATGAACACAACATTCACCTCTAAGGGGTATCACCATACACATCCACACTTCTTTACATATAACAATCCATTTTTCACTCTTTATTATCCTAGAATTAAGCCTCTAATCGCATAACCTCAAAGCTTAATAAAATTAATAAGACTACACCAAGGGCTCACACCGTCTATCTATATTTTCCTCAATTCGGGTCTAAATAAAACCATACAAAAACTCCCTAGACTTATCCATTCTAATAAATCCAAGAACATGAACTAGTTACACATGGCACTTATACACTGAAAACCTCATCTAACAACATATTACTTGGGGTTCAACTTACTCTTAAAACCCTAACGCTCTTTCTACCTAATTACGTAGCCATAATTCATCATTTTAATACCGGACCACATGTATATATCACAATTATCAACTCATATTAATCATAAGTTACAAACCTATGCTCTTCCATACATCAAATAGAGCCTACTAATTTATCCTCATAATTCTCGCATTACTATCCCTGAGGTAACATCCTTATCACCACAGTAAACATCTAAAGTTCAAGCTTAACACATATTACCAATCATGAATTTTCCATACCCCAAGCTAATGCCCTGGATATGACACACACCCGATACTATTGCTATTACAAGCGAACTTTCTATCATAACACATGAGGATACAACCAACATAAAAGAAAATAATTAAAACAACATGAGATTAAAATAAGATTTCTTAAAGAAGAAATATTTTCATCAAGGTTTACTAACACTACTTAATATTAAACAATACTAATAGTCATGATAAATATTAGAAGTTAAAAAGTTTGTTTAACAACTACACCATCCTGTGAGACCTTTAATAAGTGCCAATACTAAAAGGAAAGAAAATATAAGTTTTAGTATCTCATCCAGTTTCCTAGTAGGAAAGAGGCTCACCAATGCAAAAAGATAGAGATCCAAATGAGGCACCCTACAAGATCCTAATGAGACACCTGACTGCTGACTTCAGAGCAAGAACCTATATCATAAAATAATCTAGCACCAAAGATGGATAATGCATGGAATTTATTGGTATAAAAAACCATTTTAGGAGGGCAGTACATCAAGAGATTATAAATAAAACACCCTGAGCATTGTCCCTTGCAAACTTCTTGTGTCTTGAACTCTCTGATCATCATACAACTAACACCCTTAACTCATATAGTGTGGGTATGAGTCTAGTATCCTAGTCATATGTTGGTCAGTGTTATATTGGCCAAGGTGTATTCTTGGTACAAGAAGACATCATACGAGTCATATGTACATGATATGAGAGGTAGGGTCCAAACTGTATGTTATCTAGTGTCTTGTCTTTAATAATCTACTTAGGGTACGACTTGAAGGGTACTAGTCATATAGTTAGGGTATGAGTTAGGCTAAGAAGTCATATGTTGATAGAATATGATATCTAAATTTTTGATCAAGTTCAAGTAAAGGGTACCACTTGTATGATATGGATACGAGTGAGGGGTCCAACTATACCCTCCTATATCCTTTTTTCAACTTTTAATATGATGGTTCTTTAGACATTTTTCACCCCAAGCCCTTGATACCCCATGTATTATAACACTATCTTGCCCCTTATTCTATACTTTAGAAGATCAAAAACATCTTTAAAAACCTCTCAAGGAGATTAGGCTATGGTTTCTTCAAGGTGGTCATCTAGATTCTTAAGGGTCAAAATCTCTTCGTAAATCTTTGTAACTCAGGCATGTGACTCTTCTTTCATTATTATTCATGTAAATCATGTGTTTTAAACATTGTTTATGGTTTATTAATGTTTGTTTTGAATGACATTGTTGAGGGTTTGAATGCATAATATTGAGTATTATTTTTTTATGTCTTAAACTATGATTATACATGTTTTGATAATGGTTTTGCACATGTGCGTGCTTGGGAATTGTGATTTAAACTAAGGGGTTATGGTTAACCCTAACTTAATGGTTTTTTTCTTGAATAATGGTTTAATTATGGTATGCCCTCAATCTGTTTGTAAAAATGTCAATAAGAAGAATATAATCGCATATGAATTATGTTTTGAACTATGACATTGGCCTATGAATGTTGGTGATTGGTAAATGGTTTATGAAGGTATTGATGACTATAAATTAATTTAAATCATAACCTTAGTGGTTTAATTAACTATATGGTTTTGAGTCCTAAAATATTAAATTAAATTGACGTCTGTTTAGACAATGGATTCGAGTCCCAAACTTGATTAATAATGATTGTGGCATGTATTATGCTTGCTAGTGGGGTTGGTATGACAATAACAATAGAAACAACATTAGAAGAGCTTGTTGAACAAGCCAGAGAATAAAGATAGAGATATAAATATTGTAGAACATGCTAAAGAAGATGATGTGAAATAAGAGGTTGAGGGAGATAAAAAAGAGTTTGTAGAAGCGGCAGATGAAAATAAAAATCAGCAAAAAGATGTTGATAATGAGGATGGTGATGATGTAGAGAAAGGAGATGAGGATAAAGGTGAATATAAACATGAAAAAAAAGTAAGGAAGAAGAGAAAAGAGAAAGCAAGAAAGGAGATGATGAGAAAAAAGATGGATCTGAAAAAAATGCAAAAGATGATGAAGATGATGATGATGTTGTTACATCATCTATTGAACGTGAACGTAGATTAAAATCCCAGTATGATCTTGTAAAAAATTTTAGTATTGATAAGTTTCACGTTGAGATGCTAACAGATAACCATGCAGATTTAACTGGTGATTTTATGGTTGAATCTTTCATGGGAATTTTTTTTGATATATTTAGGAATATTTTGAGGGGGGCAAACTGGAGGATTTTTTAAATCTAGCTACTTTGGATAATTTCTTGATCTGCTAGAGGACAATAATGCACACTTTTAAATAACCATGATATATGGTATTCTCAAGCACATGATCAAGTACAAGGGTGATCATTAAGAATTGAAGGGTGAGGACAAGATGATGAATGAAATCTGGATAAACTACTATGACATGCTAGTTGTTTTGGCATGAAAGAGTTTGCCATACTGATTGTCCTGAGATGAATCATATATTTGAGCCTCTTTAGAATGTAACACCCTTGAAATTGTCAAATCAATAAGTACACCCAAACAACTATCAAACAAAGGCAAGACATTAACTAAGACACCACCTACCAAAACTAACAAAGACAAAGAAAAAAAAAGATAGAGTTATTGGTCATTATTGGACCTATCTACAAATCCAGGATATTTCTTGTTGATCTCTAGAATAAAACATTTCTGAAGAAGTACAAGGAGTTATTATGCTTTTTTTGGTTTGTTATTCCATTAAATGGGCTAGATACATGAAAAGTCATAGAACCTAAATTGTTGGTGCTTGCTTAGAATTTTCAAAGAAGAGGATCATGATGATATCAAGTAATATAAAAACTTAGTAAACAAAGAAATGATATTTCTTGTAGGAAAATCTATGATTCAGAGGAAAGATGAGCCATGGAATATATTCCAGAGGTATTTGATTAATGGATTATATTATCCGGGTGAGTCATACAAGACCCGTTCTTATTATGAAACTATCCTCACTTCTATAGGCAGTGTAGAATTTCATATCTATGTTGAATTGTTCAGCTATATTACATAATAACTATGAATGTTCTATGCTCTGATACCAGACTACCAGGATCCGAGGGGCTGGCGGTAAGCCGCACAACCATCCAGACCTTAGTTAGTACCCTTAATCTTAAAGGCGGGCGGTATTCCACATGGATAATTAAGATTAAAATAGAAATATACAAAAATTTCAAGTAGCTTAATGACTGTATGAAAGAAATAATATTTTACCCAATCAAGGGTACTGTCTAAATTCAATACATACTTATGTTGAGCCCATGCATGTAATACCCCGCATTTTTGGGCTAATTTTTGAACCATCGTTCCTACGTGTATAAGATAAAATAAAAATAATTCCTATGTGAATATAAGTTTTATTATATTTATCCTTGTGTTTGATGTGCTTTAGAGGTGAGAAATATTCATATGAATCACTTAGAACAAAGTTGAGCTTAGAGTCTTTGATTCGTCCAAAGTTTGATATTCGATTCTAGAATGGTTTACTTTGAACGTGTATTAATTTTTATATATGTATAATTTTTCATCTCAAGACCCACCAAATTATAGATAATTGAATTATCTTTCCAACGATACCAATTTCTCCTTCATACGATACCCAAGCAAAAAGTTATGACATTTTCTGTGTGATGCAGTAAGTCAACGCGATTGGGACACGACGCGTCTGTCATCAATGCGATAGCAAACAGACGTGATGGAAATCATATTACAGAACTATTTCACATGCTATTTCAGTTCCTAAAGGGTATAGGGGTACTTTGGTCACTTCCCCTCACCCAAATCCATCCATAATACCTAATTTCAGCCCCAATAGCATTAGATACATCAAAATTCATTTTTTTCTCTCCAAGAAAAACCCTAGAACCATCAAGAACACCAAGAAATCCACCAAATTTTCTCCAAGAAAGTTAATAATCCAAGCTTCTGGGTTCAAGAACTTCAAGAATAAGCTTCAAGAACACCATTAGAGATGTAAAGTTCAAGCTTTTACATTTAATTTATCAAATAAGGTATATGGGGTTATGAACAAGGATACTCTTTCATCCTTGTGCCCAAAACTAGTTTTAAAGTTGAATATACATATACTGCAATTAGGGTTCATACCCAACTTATCTTGTTTTAAGTTTATGGATTTGTAAAGTGATTTAAGTGTTAAAGTGCATGCTTGTTCTCATCTATTTATGCTTGATTTAAAAATTTTCAATTAAGATTTAAGCATGATATTATGTTGCAAGTTTTATGAAAGAAAGCATGAGATTCAAAGGCTTTAGTGCATCAAGATTTAGCATGCTCATGTTTTGATCCATAAGATTCATATTGTGATTTTGATTTCATTATCTTGACTGAAATTATTGAAATATTTCAAGAAGATTATTGAGCATGAAGTATTATTTTGATTTGACATAAATTTAAAGCATGAGTTATGAATCCTTAGTTTGTATATTGAAATTTCAAGAAGATTATGCTTTCAGGCATCCTATGATTAGTTTATACTCAAATTTTGAACAAGATTTGATCTTTTGATCCTCAGTTTAGATATAAAATCCACTTTATAGATTCGATTACAGTTTAAAAGTAAATAAATGCATAACCGATTTTCATAGTAAATCCTCATGCTAGTTTTAAAGTGGATTTCCTATAGATTGAGCATACAGATTATAGGGAGTAGTCTTAGCACTGAGCAGGAAGTGTGGGTTTAGTGTATCCTACTTTCTCAGAACTATGAGCTAATGTAGGTACAAATACAGATTGTGATCACTTAGCTCAGGTTATACTCCTTGGAAAGAGTATGACACCTCTTCCCAATGTGAGGTTTTTTCCTTAGGGGAACTAGATGTTGGAAATTATGATAGCTCACATAGTGTATGCCGGTTAGAAGAACCTCTCTAAAGCCTAAGTCCTAAAATAGAATAACATAACAACTTTTAGAATTTAAGTGTAAAGGCTCATAATTTTATGCAAATATTGTTTTACATAAGTCATTAGCTATGAGATTTTAGCTTTTAGATTACAAACACAAAGGTGAGTCCTTTTTCACTTAGCCTACATGATTTGAAGACATACTTAACTTCAATTCTACTTAGTCCACTAGCAGAAAGAGTAGAAGTACAGCTTTTAGAACTAAGTGTTATGATTCACAATATTTATACAATATGTTTTATCATTCATGATTCATGATTTTTATCTTTCAGTTATTCCAGCCAATGTGAGTAATTTAAACATAGCATGCATTATTTTACAAGTTATGCGAACATTGAGATATTGTTTTACTCTTCCATTCACCCTCTTATGCTCAGTATATTCCAAAAGTACTGATCCACATATACGTCTATGTGCTATATTTACAATAATGTAGGTACCAATTCAGTTGTAGCCCATATATCATAATCAGATAGTTGTAGATTCCAGTCAGTAGATGATGAGTCCTCCTACTTTGGGCACTTCAGTTAGATGTATTTTGTAACACCCTAATTTTCTAAACCGAAATGCTACACGGTGCTCATGACCCTAAGGGACCACAAGCTAACCCATGACTGATATTTGTACCTGTACACTACATGATATACTTGTTGAATGCGGAAAACATAAACAATAGGCCATAAGGTTCAACTAAATACAGAATCTATAAAATAGTAACATCCGTGTGGTTGAAATATATCCCAAATAACTAAAAACTGAATCAAATCTGCACTAATTTGAAAGCCTCTAAATACTATCTGAATAAGGAGTTGAAGGAACATGTCTCCAACTAACTCCGTCTAGCAAAATTGAGCTAAAATAATAAATGAAACAAAATAATGTCGTATCATCCTTGAATGAAGGGGACTCACTACAACTTTGTATACTAGAATGCAGCTGCTACTGCTCGTCTGGAACTCGTGTCTCTGAACCTATAGTGTAACATGAAAATAAAGAAGCATAGTGCAAATGCGTCACTACAACTGGAGTACTGAGTATATGAGTGAGGTAGGATAATGAAAAGGGTTTACATGTATGAATAATGCTAACTGACTGACTGATATGAACGTAAGAGTACAAATATACATACATAGTAACTGAGATCGTGAGTACGTGATAGCTAAATTTGTATGCTAATACATGGTTTACTAATAACCGACATGGCTGAAACTATAGTTCTAATAGCATGGGCGACTGTGTCTGACAGTCTTGAATCTGATGGAACTTTTTGAGTCCCATGCTATAACTGCATTTGATTGTATCTAAAAGTCCTGGTAACTGACATCTGAAGAACTTTCTAAGTTTTTTTACTGAGACTAAGTTTGAAACTATCGGAGGTAGTTGTTTAACCAACATACCCCATGTGTGCCATTATGGCTAAGCTGGGGTCCAATCTCTACCCTGACTGGAGGGGTGTCAATACCGCGCCACTGATAAGGACAGTTGTGAGTGACCCTTAGTTGGAAGTTACTTGAAACGAGAGTGGTGGGTACCCTTAACTGACAGGTTAAGACACCTCATCAACCCTAATCAGACAAGTTAAGATGTCTCAACCTATGCTGGCTATATAGTTTTGGAACGCAAGGATGACTACTAAGAATCACACCCTAAACTGGTAGGTGATTTCCCATACTTGGGTTCACCCGATGCTAATTTTTACTCCTATGTGAAAAAGCTGAACATGATTCAACTGACTATACATGGACTGATTAACTGACTTTCGTTGACTGATGGAATAGTACTACTATCTGAGAGTTAACAGAGATCATGAGATTTCTGAGGTTTCCTGAGTCACATGACTGACTGAGTTCTATAGATTATAGCTTGACTGAGATCATCGTGACAACATGACATAGATCTAGGCACATAGCTATATTTTTTGGGTATGAATACCCCAAGAATTCGATAGAAGAAAACTGACACACATGACATGACTTGATCAAAAGATTGGAGTTCATAATTCATAATATCATAGGTAGGGGATCTTATACTTGATGTAGTTATCAACATCTTAAACATTGTAGGGATTGCATGGATATATTTCGTGTACATATTATACACATCCATTATCATACATGCTTCATACCACAACAATAGCAACACATCAATAGCATGGAATTCATATTTAAGTATATAGCTAACACAGACTTGTCATTTAGATATCATGGAACCATGTAAACATAAATTCCTAACATTCCAAGCATTTTATCAAACACCTAACATGCCTTCTTTAAGGCATATGTGTGTTTCATAACTTGCACCATATTACACCACCTAAAGTTCCTAGTTTTCAACTAACAACCATATATATTCCATGAAAACACCTTTAGATATCATCTTAAAACTTAAACAACAATCATCAACATGTGCATGCTCATATCACCACAAAAAGTTCACAAAATAGTATTTAAAACATGGTTCTTGAGTTCTATGAACGGATTGGATCCACCGATGAACACTACACATATCTTAGATTAATAATCCATGAAGATAGTAGTGAAATAAGCTTGGAGTTTGAAACCCCCAATTGAACCCTAGACTTGTTCTTGGTTGTTCTTGAGTAAATTTTGATAAAAAGTAATGTAAAGAGCTGATTTGGGGCCTAAATACCATGTTTGGGACTTATATAGGGGGGAAAGATGACCCAAATACCCCTCTAGATATGTCATTTAATTTCTATGAAAATTACCTGATTTAGACCCCCGGCGCGATGCAGAGACATCGAGTTTTCACCCGTTTATGACCTAGAAACTCACCACGACACACTGGAATTGCAGAGAGATACTGGAAATTCATGAACGTTATTTTTCGCTTACGGTGCGACACGCCACTGATTGAAATGACGCTGCTGAAACTTTAAATCGTCATAACTTCTTCACCGGGTGTTTGTTTTAGGCAAATTTGGTATCGAAGGAAATATTATTCAATTCTCTATAATTTAGAGGGTATAAATATGCCAAAATACTACCTATAAACCAATTTATGTTTGGTCAAAGATGAGCTATGTGAAATCACATATGAAAACTTGGTGGATTCAAAAGTTCTTAGCTTGGCTTACTCTAAGTGACTGTTATGAACATGCTTAACACATCATAAGCTCTATTATCACTAGGATACTTATCCTAATTCATGTACTCAAATATGAATCATAGTATAGGAGGTTTCATGTGTAGGAACAACGGTTTATTTTCTAGCTTAGAACTATACGGGGTATTACATATTTATGTGCTTTACTTTCTTACTCATATGTATTGATTTGTGGTAGTTAGAGTCACGTCCCAGCTATATATAGTCAGTATAGTAGAGGCTTCACAGATGTCAGTCAGAGTCAGTCATGAAATTTCAATTCTACTTTTCAGTTTCATCAGAATATAAAATTGTATCAGTATTGTATTTTTTTCTAGATTTTATCATGAGTATATTCCGCATAATAACTTGAGCCATTTTATACATATGTATATTAGTTTCTTAGTAGTATACTAATAAAAGGGTTAGCTTAGGATCACTTGTGGTCCTAAGCACCATATGATGTGTTGGGTCCTATTTTTGGGGCATTATAATATGTTTAGAGGTTCTAACCATGAAAGAAGATGCCCTTTTTGATCAAATTTAATGGGATAAAGAGTCACGACTTGCTAGACGGAGCCACTAAGGCAAATCCAACAAAAGTAGTACTGAATTCGACTATACCACCATCTCAGAACCAAGGCAAGAAACTATAGAGAAAATCCTTTATAGTTGGATAGAGTTTGGATCTTTCGTGATTATTATGTAAGAAAAGTTAGATATTCAACATAGATATGGATTTTTTTAGCTGGGCATAGTCACAACCAGAGAGAGTGAGAGTTCTAATTAAAGAACTCAAAATAAAATTACTAAGAAGTATTAATAATACCTTATAAAGCCGTAACAGTAGCTAACGTTGATTGTTTATTCACAACTTGGAAAAATTTACAAAAGAGAGAATAAAACTGTACAAGAGAGCCTGCCTTTCTTTACAAATAAAGGATTCTATACATAGAAAAAAGAAAGATAAAATAAATCTATGTACAGTAAAATGGGGTCCCACATGCAGGTCCCTTATACAGTGTTTCTACTATGCATACAGTGTATCTACTGTGTAGTGGGGAAAATGGCAGCCTTTATGCTTTATCTAACTCTTCCAATTGTTGTATGAATTTTTCTACTTTTTCAATAGGGTTATTCGATAATATCTTATCGGATGGTATAAGCTGAGAGTCTTGTTCTACCATATTATCATTGCTTGTTTCACTTTTCATTAAAGTATCAGACTTATCATATTGGTTAATTGATTGAAGTAAATTCCTTTTTACTTCTTATAAATATATGGCTATCATTTCATCTTTATCTCCTTCTTGAATAGAGATTTTTCTAGCAATGTGTTTAACTGTACTATCCTCAATTATACCTTTTTGAGGGGTTTTCCAATACTCCTGGATTTTTTATTTAATGTAATCCAAGGGTTCTTGACCATATAACACTTTGGTTTTGGGATCTTTTCTCATCAAATTGTCCTAAAAGTTGTTATAAAATATTCGATATAAGCAATGAAGCTTCTCTTCGGTGAATCCCAATTCTGGGGTCCATTTATATATCCATGGGATTGAGAATTCAATAAAGAAATATATCCAATCAATTTTTTCTAGATAGAAGATATGATCCACATGGTATAACTCATTTAGATTTGGTGAAACTTTATCCCATTCTTTATGTAATTTAAGAAACGGGTCAGGTAATATCTTGATA